>NC_143039.1:2217500-2392500 GCF_057628025.1 Oncorhynchus mykiss | reverse complement strand
GTAGTAGTAGCAGCAGTAGCATCAGTAGTAGTAGTATTAGTAGTAGTAGTAGTAGCATCAGTAGTAGTAGTAGTAGTAGTAGTAGTAGCATCAGTAGTAGTAGTAGTATCAGTAGTAGTAGTAACAGTAATAGTAGTAGCATCAGTAGTAGTAGTAATAGTAATAGTAGCAGCAGTAGTAATAGTAGCAGCATCAGTAGTAGTATTAGTATCAGTAGTAGTAATAGTAGTAGTAGTAGTATCAGTAGTAGTAGTAGTAGTAGTATCAGTAGTAGTAGTAGTAGCATCAGTAGTAGTAGTATTAGTAGTAGCATCAGTAGTAGTAGTAGCATCAGTAGTAGTAGCATCAGTAGTAGTAGTATTAGTAGTAGCATCAGTAGTAGTAGTAGCATCAGTAGTAGTAGCAGTAGTAGTAGTAGTAGTAGTAGTAGCATCAGTAGTAGTAGTAGCATCAGTAGTAGTAGCAGTAGTAGTAGTAGTAGTAGTAGTAGTAGCATCAGTAGTAGTAGTATTAGTAGTAGTAGTATCAGTAGTAGTAGTAGTAGTAGTAGTAGCATCAGTAGTAGTAGTAGTAGTAGTAGTAGTATCAGTAGTAGTAGTAGTAGTAGTAGTAGCATCAGTAGTAGTAGTATTAGTAGTAGCATCAGTAGTAGTAGTAGCATCAGTAGTAGTAGCATCAGTAGTAGTAGTATTAGTAGTAGCATCAGTAGTAGTAGTAGCATCAGTAGTAGTAGCAGTAGTAGTAGTAGTAGTAGTAGTAGCATCAGTAGTAGTAGTATTAGTAGTAGTAGTAGTAGCATCAGTAGTAGTAGTAGTAGCATCAGTAGTAGTAGTATTAGTAGTAGCATCAGTAGTAGTAGTATTAGTAGTAGTAGTATTAGTAGTAGCATCAGTAGTAGTAGTAGCATCAGTAGTAGTAGCAGTAGTAGTAGTAGTAGTAGTAGTAGCATCAGTAGTAGTAGTATTAGTAGTAGTAGTAGTAGCATCAGTAGTAGTAGTAGTAGTAGCAGTAGCATCAGTAGTAGTAGTATTAGTAGTAGTAGTAGTAGCATCAGTAGTAGTAGTAGTAGTATCGGTAGTAGTAGTAGTAGTAGAGGACACTGGAGAGAGGATGATTAACACAACACTGGAGAGAGGATGATTAACACAACACTGGAGAGAGGATGATTAACACAACACTGGAGAGAGGATGATTAATTCAACACTGGAGAGAGGATGATTAATTCAACACTGGAGAGAGGATGATTAATTCAACACTGGAGAGAGGATGATTAATTCAACACTGGAGAGAGGATGATTAATTCAACACTGGAGAGAGGATGATTAATTCAACACTGGAGAGAGGATGATTTATTTCAACACTGGAGAGAGGATGATTAACACAACACTGGAGAGAGGATGATTATTTCAACACTGGAGAGAGGATGATTAATTCAACACTGGAGAGAGGATGATTTATTTCAACACTGGAGAGAGGATGATTAACACAACACTGGAGAGAGGATGATTATTTCAACACTGGAGAGAGGATGATTATTTCAACACTGGAGAGAGGATGATTAATACAACACTGGATAGAGGATGATTATTTCAACACTGGAGAGGTGATAGCCTGACCATCTGGCCCGGATGCCTCCCTATAATAACTGACCAGGCCTTTATTCCAGTCCATGAATAGGAGCCTGATATTACAGTCTGTTTCCAGACATCCAGTCCATGAATAGGAGCCTGATATTACAGTCTGTTTCCAGACATCCAGTCCATGAATAGGAGCCTGATATTACAGTCTGTTTCCAGACATCCAGTCCATGAATAGGAGCCTGATATTACAGTCTGTTTCCAGACATCCAGTCCATGAATAGTAGCCTGATATTACAGTCTGTTTCCAGACAATTAGTTGAATTAGTTTTACTGTATGTAAAACCTGACGAGCTGCCACTCCTCCAGAACTTTACACACACACACACACACACACACACACACACACACACACACACACACACACACACACACACACACACACACACACACACACACACACACACAGCCTCTGTTGTATGCTGGGGGGGTTTGTATTTCACTATGTTCATAACCCCTTCCAGGATACGGTAACAGACTTACCAACCCTCCTGGGGATCCTCAGAGCAGAGACATGTACTGTCGAGGCCTGCTGCTTTAAAACAGACTTACCAACCCTCCTGGGGTTCCTCAGAGCAGAGACATGTACTGTCGAGGCCTGCTGCTTTAAAACAGACTTACCAACCCTCCTGGGGTTCCTCAGAGCAGAGACATGTACTGTCGAGGCCTGCTGCTTTAAAACAGACTTACCAACCCTCCTGGGGTTCCTCAGAGCAGAGACATGTACTGTCGAGGCCTGCTGCTTTAAAACAGACTTACCAATCCTCCTGGGGTTCCTCAGAGCAGAGACATGTACTGTCGAGGCCTGCTGCTTTAAAACAGACTTACCAACCCTCCTGGGGATCCTCAGAGCAGAGACATGTACTGTCGAGGCCTGCTGCTTTAAAACAGACTTACCAACCCTCCTGGGGTTCCTCAGAGCAGAGACATGTACTGTCGAGGCCTGCTGCTTTAAAACAGACTTACCAACCCTCCTGGGGTTCCTCAGAGCAGAGACATGTACTGTCGAGGCCTGCTGCTTTAAAACAGACTTACCAACCCTCCTGGGGTTCCTCAGAGCAGAGACATGTACTGTCGAGGCCTGCTGCTTTAAAACAGACTTACCAACCCTCCTGGGGTTCCTCAGAGCAGAGACATGTACTGTCGAGGCCTGCTGCTTTAAAACAGACTTACCAACCCTCCTGGGGTTCCTCAGAGCAGAGACATGTACTGTCGAGGCCTGCTGCTTTAAAACAGACTTACCAACCCTCCTGGGGTTCCTCAGAGCAGAGACATGTACTGTCGAGGCCTGCTGCTTTAAGACAGACTTACCAACCCTCCTGGGGTTCCTCAGAGCAGAGACATGTACTGTCGAGGCCTGCTGCTTTAAAACAGACTTCCCAAACCTCCTGGGGATCCTCAGAGCAGAGACATGTACTGTCGAGGCCTGCTGCTTTAAAACAGACTTACCAACCCTCCTGGGGTTCCTCAGAGCAGAGACATGTACTGTCGAGGCCTGCTGCTTTAAAACAGACTTACCAACCCTCCTGGGGTTCCTCAGAGCAGAGACATGTACTGTCGAGGCCTGCTGCTTTAAAACAGACTTACCAACCCTCCTGGGGTTCCTCAGAGCAGAGACATGTACTGTCGAGGCCTGCTGCTTTAAAACAGACTTACCAACCCTCCTGGGGTTCCTCAGAGCAGAGACATGTACTGTCGAGGCCTGCTGCTTTAAAACAGACTTACCAACCCTCCTGGGGTTCCTCAGAGCAGAGACATGTACTGTCGAGGCCTGCTGCTTTAAAACAGACTTACCAACCCTCCTGGGGTTCCTCAGAGCAGAGACATGTACTGTCGAGGCCTGCTGCTTTAAAACAGACTTACCAACCCTCCTGGGGTTCCTCAGAGCAGAGACATGTACTGTCGAGGCCTGCTGCTTTAAGACAGACTTACCAACCCTCCTGGGGTTCCTCAGAGCAGAGACATGTACTGTCGAGGCCTGCTGCTTTAAAACAGACTTCCCAAACCTCCTGGGGATCCTCAGAGCAGAGACATGTACTGTCGAGGCCTGCTGCTTTAAAACAGACTTACCAACCCTCCTGGGGTTCCTCAGAGCAGAGACATGTACTGTCGAGGCCTGCTGCTTTAAAACAGACTTACCAACCCTCCTGGGGTTCCTCAGAGCAGAGACATGTACTGTCGAGGCCTGCTGCTTTAAAACAGACTTACCAACCCTCCTGGGGTTCCTCAGAGCAGAGACATGTACTGTCGAGGCCTGCTGCTTTAAAACAGACTTGCCAACCCTCCTGGGGTTCCTCAGAGCAGAGACATGTACTGTCGAGGCCTGCTGCTTTAAAACAGACTTCCCAAACCTCCTGGGGTTCCTCAGAGCAGAGACATGTACTGTCGAGGCCTGCTGCTTTAAAACAGACTTACCAACCCTCCTGGGGTTCCTCAGAGCAGAGACATGTACTGTCGAGGCCTGCTGCTTTAAAACAGACTTACCAACCCTCCTGGGGTTCCTCAGAGCAGAGACATGTACTGTCGAGGCCTGCTGCTTTAAAACAGACTTACCAACCCTCCTGGGGTTCCTCAGAGCAGAGACATGTACTGTCGAGGCCTGCTGCTTTAAAACAGACTTACCAACCCTCCTGGGGTTCCTCAGAGCAGAGACATGTACTGTCGAGGCCTGCTGCTTTAAAACAGACTTACCAACCCTCCTGGGGTTCCTCAGAGCAGAGACATGTACTGTCGAGGCCTGCTGCTTTAAAACAGACTTACCAACCCTCCTGGGGTTCCTCAGAGCAGAGACATGTACTGTCGAGGCCTGCTGCTTTAAAACAGACTTACCAACCCTCCTGGGGTTCCTCAGAGCAGAGACATGTACTGTCGAGGCCTGCTGCTTTAAAACAGACTTACCAACCCTCCTGGGGTTCCTCAGAGCAGAGACATGTACTGTCGAGGCCTGCTGCTTTAAAACAGACTTACCAACCCTCCTGGGGTTCCTCAGAGCAGAGACATGTACTGTCGAGGCCTGCTGCTTTAAAACAGACTTACCAACCCTCCTGGGGTTCCTCAGAGCAGAGACATGTACTGTCGAGGCCTGCTGCTTTAAAACAGACTTCCCAAACCTCCTGGGGATCCTCAGAGCAGAGACATGTACTGTCGAGGCCTGCTGCTTTAAAACAGACTTACCAACCCTCCTGGGGTTCCTCAGAGCAGAGACATGTACTGTCGAGGCCTGCTGCTTTAAAACAGACTTACCAACCCTCCTGGGGTTCCTCAGAGCAGAGACATGTACTGTCGAGGCCTGCTGCTTTAAAACAGACTTGCCAACCCTCCTGGGGTTCCTCAGAGCAGAGACATGTACTGTCGAGGCCTGCTGCTTTAAAACAGACTTCCCAAACCTCCTGGGGTTCCTCAGAGCAGAGACATGTACTGTCGAGGCCTGCTGCTTTAAAACAGACTTACCAACCCTCCTGGGGTTCCTCAGAGCAGAGACATGTACTGTCGAGGCCTGCTGCTTTAAAACAGACTTACCAACCCTCCTGGGGTTCCTCAGAGCAGAGACATGTACTGTCGAGGCCTGCTGCTTTAAAACAGACTTACCAACCCTCCTGGGGTTCCTCAGAGCAGAGACATGTACTGTCGAGGCCTGCTGCTTTAAAACAGACTTACCAACCCTCCTGGGGTTCCTCAGAGCAGAGACATGTACTGTCGAGGCCTGCTGCTTTAAAACAGACTTACCAACCCTCCTGGGGTTCCTCAGAGCAGAGACATGTACTGTCGAGGCCTGCTGCTTTAAAACAGACTTACCAACCCTCCTGGGGTTCCTCAGAGCAGAGACATGTACTGTCGAGGCCTGCTGCTTTAAAACAGACTTACCAACCCTCCTGGGGTTCCTCAGAGCAGAGACATGTACTGTCGAGGCCTGCTGCTTTAAAACAGACTTACCAACCCTCCTGGGGTTCCTCAGAGCAGAGACATGTACTGTCGAGGCCTGCTGCTTTAAAACAGACTTACCAACCCTCCTGGGGTTCCTCAGAGCAGAGACATGTACTGTCGAGGCCTGCTGCTTTAAAACAGACTTACCAACCCTCCTGGGGTTCCTCAGAGCAGAGACATGTACTGTCGAGGCCTGCTGCTTTAAAACAGACTTACCAACCCTCCTGGGGTTCCTCAGAGCAGAGACATGTACTGTCGAGGCCTGCTGCTTTAAAACAGACTTACCAACCCTCCTGGGGTTCCTCAGAGCAGAGACATGTACTGTCGAGGCCTGCTGCTTTAAAACAGACCTACCAACCCTCCTGGGGTTCCTCAGAGCAGAGACATGTACTGTCGAGGCCTGCTGCTTTAAAACAGACTTACCAACCCTCCTGGGGTTCCTCAGAGCAGAGACATGTACTGTCGAGGCCTGCTGCTTTAAAACAGACTTACCAACCCTCCTGGGGTTCCTCAGAGCAGAGACATGTACTGTCGAGGCCTGCTGCTTTAAAACAGACTTACCAACCCTCCTGGGGTTCCTCAGAGCAGAGACATGTACTGTCGAGGCCTGCTGCTTTAAAACAGTCATATGGAAACATTCATCAAACACTTCAACACTAAAAAGAAAGAGAACATGAAAGAATATGAAGAAACACACAGATCTAAAATGGACTCCCCCTCCCGGTTTAAAAGCACAATCCTAACCCAACACCTTCTCAGGGGAATCCTGGACTCCCCCTCCCGGTTTAAAAGCACAACCCTAACCCAACACCTTCTCAGGGGAATCCTGGACTCCCCCTCCCGGTTTAAAAGCACAATCCTAACCCAACACCTTCTCAGGGGAATCCTGGACTCCCCCTCCCGGTTTAAAAGCACAACCCTAACCCAACACCTTCTCAGGGGAATCCTGGACTCCCCCTCCCGGTTTAAAAGCACAATCCTAACCCAACACCTTCTCAGGGGAATCCTGGACTCCCCCTCTCTCTCTCTCAGTATAAAAGCACAATCCTAACCCAACACCTTCTCAGGGGAATCCTGGACTCCCCCTCCCTCTCTCTCAGTATAAAAGCACAATCCTAACCCAACACCTTCTCAGGGGAATCCTGGACTCCCCCTCCCGGTTTAAAAGCACAATCCTAACCCAACACCTTCTCAGGGGAATCCTGGACTCCCCCTCCCTCTCTCTCAGTATAAAAGCACAATCCTAACCCAACACCTTCTCAGGGGAATCCTGGACTCCCCCTCTCTCTCTCTCAGTATAAAAGCACAATCCTAACCCAACACCTTCTCAGGGGAATCCTGGACTCCCCCTCCCGGTTTAAAAGCACAATCCTAACCCAACACCTTCTCAGGGGAATCCTGGACTCCCCCTCCCGGTTTAAAAGCACAATGCTAACCCAACACCTTCTCAGGGGAATCCTGGACTCCCCATCCCGGTTTAAAAGCACAATCCTAACCCAACACCTTCTCAGGGGAATCCTGGACTCCCCCTCTCTCTCTCAGTATAAAAGCACAATCCTAACCCAACACCTCAGGGGAATCCTGGACTCCCCCTCCCGGTTTAAAAGCACAATCCTAACCCAACACCTTCTCAGGGGAATCCGTGACTCCCCCTCCCGGTTTAAAAGCACAATCCTAACCCAACACCTTCTCAGGGGAATCCTGGACTCCCCCTCTCTCTCTCTCAGTATAAAAGCACAATCCTAACCCAACACCTTCTCAGGGGAATCCTGGACTCCCCCTCTCTCTCTCTCAGTATAAAAGCACAATCCTAACCCAACACCTCAGGGGAATCCTGGACTCCCCCTCCCGGTTTAAAAGCACAATCCTAACCCAACACCTACTCAGGGGAATCCTGGACTCCCCCTCCCTCTCTCTCAGTATAAAAGCACAATCCTAACCCAACACCTCAGGGGAATCCTGGACTCCCCTGCCCGGTTTAAAAGCACAATCCTAACCCAACACCTTCTCAGGGGAATCCTGGACTCCCCCTCCCGGTTTAAAAGCACAACCCTGACCCAACACCTTCTCAGGGGAATCCTGGACTCCCCCCCTCTCTCTCTCTCTCTCTCAGTATAAAAGCACAATCCTAACCCAACACCTTCTCAGGGGAATCCTGGACTCCCCCTCTCTCTCTCTCTCTCAGTATAAAAGCACAATCCTAACCCAACACCTTCTCAGGGGAATCCTGGACCCCCCCCCCCTCTCTCTCTCAGTATAAAAGCAGAATCCTAACCCAACACCCCCTCCCGGTTTAAAAGCACAATCCTAACCCAACACCTTCTCAGGGGAATCCTGGACTCCCCCTCTCTCTCTCTCAGTATAAAAGCACAATCCTAACCCAACACCTCAGGGGAATCCAGGACTCCCCCTCCCGGTTTAAAAGCACAATCCTAACCCAACACCTTCTCAGGGGAATCCTGGACTCCCCCTATCTCTCTCTCTCTCAGTATAAAAGCACAATCCTAACCCAACACCTCAGGGGAATCCTGGACTCCCCCTCCCGGTTTAAAAGCACAATCCTAACCCAACACCTTCTCAGGGGAATCCTGGACTCCCCCTCCCTCTCTCTCAGTATAAAAGCACAATCCTAACCCAACACCTCAGGGGAATCCTGGACTCCCCCTCCCGGTTTAAAAGCACAATCCTAACCCAACACCTTCTCAGGGGAATCCTGGACTCCCCCTCTCAGTATAAAAGCACAATCCTAACCCAACACCTCAGGGGAATCCTGGACTCCCCCTCCCGGTTTAAAAGCACAATCGTAACCCAACACCTTCTCAGGGGGATCCTGGACTCCCCCTCCCTCTCTCTCAGTATAAAAGCACAATCCTAACCCAACACCTTCTCAGGGGAATCCTGGACTCCCCCTCTCAGTATAAAAGCACAATCCTAACCCAACACCTCAGGGGAATCCTGGACTCCCCCTCCCGGTTTAAAAGCACAATCGTAACACCTTCTCAGGGGAATCCTGGACTCCCCCCCCCCTCTCTCTCTCAGTATAAAAGCACAATCCTACCCAATACCTCAGGGAATCCTGGAATCTCTCTCTCTCTCTCTCTCTCTCTCTCTCTCTCTCTCCTCTCTCTCTCTCTCTCTCTCTCTCTCTCTCTCTCTCTCTCTCTCTCTCTCTCTCTCTCTCTCTCTCTCTCTCTCTCTCTCTCTCTCTCTCTCTCTCTCTCTCTCTCTCTCTCTCTCTCTCTCTCTCTCTCTCTCTCTCTCTCTCTCTCTCTCTCTCAGAGAGAGAGACAGAGAGAGAGAGCCATCGGAAAACAAATTGTAATCAGTCATGGAAATGAAAGTGCTGAGAATAAATTGTCTCCCTGTTCAAAAAGAAGATGGAGAACAAATCATCAGTTTTAGAGCCGCTGCAGCCAACTAGCACAAAAATAATATTGAGACAGTCAAAACACTGAGATATCGTCAAAACACTGAGATATCGTCAAAACGATGAGACATATTGTCAAAACGATGAGACATATTGTCAAAACGATGAGACATATTGTCAAAACGATGAGACATATTGTCAAAACACTGAGATATTGTCAAAACGATGAGACCTATTGTCAAAACGATGAGACATATTGTCAAAACACTGAGACATATTGTCAAAACACTGAGATATCGTCAAAACGATGAGACATATTGTCAAAACACTGAGACATATTGTCAAAACACTGAGACATATTGTCAAAACACTGAGACATATTGTCAAAACACTGAGATATCGTCAAAACGATGAGACATATTGTCAAAACACTGAGACATATTGTCAAAACACTGAGATATCGTCAAAACGATGAGACATATTGACAAAACGATGAGACATATTGTCGAAATTCTATGTAAATGTTTGTATGTTTTCTCCATCACTAGTCCTTCTAGGTGCTGGCAGGAGGCCCTGACTGAGAAGATGAGTTAATACAGGCACTCATTCTCTCTGTCTCTCCAGGGATAGACAGACCCACTCCTCCACTCCTCCACGCTGATTATGAGTCAGGAGCATAGAGAATCAACAACACCTACACAGTACTGCCACCGATAAGACTAAAACATTTACCTCCGTCACAAACAGACACAGGCTGGAAACAGACACGCTGCCCGAAACCCACCGCGTTAGTCCTCTCCGTTGGAAGGAAGCCGCTAGTTTTATAGAAACCCGACAACTAAAACAAACTGACGGAGAGATGAGGTGATGTCATCTTATTGATACAACTCCTACCCACCAATTATTTAAATTAAATCAATTACTTCATAAAACTAGAGCAGGTTTAGTAGCAAACGGAGAAAACTCTGAGGCCTGGCGGATTATTAATCAGTCAGAGAGGTGCCAGAGAGGGTGACATTAGACCAGACAAACTAGAATATAGGCCTACTGTAGAGCTAGCCGCTGCAGTGAATGGTAATTGAGATGGGGAGTGTGTGTGTGTGGTTTATGAGTTGTGTGTGTGTGTTATGACAGCCGCATTTGAAGTGTGATTGAGCTGTTGGCACTATAAGTGGGCGAGAGTGACATGAATACAGAGCAGTACAGAGTTGGAACAAGGGAGGAGCAGGGAGGAGAGGAGATGGAGGAGGGGAGAACAGACAGTCTTCTGAATGACTTCAGAGAGAGAGAGAGAGAGAGAGAGAGAGAGAGAGAGACAGAGAGAGAGAGAGAGAGAGAGAGAGACAGAGGGAGACGGAGAGAGAGAGAGAGAGAGAGAGAGAGAGAGAGAGAGAGAGGGAGACGGAGAGAGAGAGACAGGGAGGAGAGGAGATGGAGGAGGGGAGAACAGACAGTCTTCTGAATGACTTCAGAGAGAGAGAGAGAGAGAGAGAGAGAGACAGAGAGAGAGAGAGAGAGAGAGACAGAGGGAGACGGAGAGAGAGAGAGAGAGAGAGAGAGAGAGAGAGAGAGAGAGAGAGAGAGAGGGAGACGGAGAGAGAGAGACAGGGAGACAGAGAGAGAGAGAGAGAGAGAGAGAGAGAGAGAGAGAGAGAGAGAGAGAGAGAGAGAGAGAGACAGAGAGGGAGACGGAGAGAGAGAGAGAGAGAGAGAGAGACGGAGAGAGAGAGACAGGGAGACAGAGATAACAAAGCCACCACCTACAGAGAGAGAGAGACAGAGAGACAGAGAGAGAGAGAGAGAGAGAGAGACAGAGAGACAGAGAGACAGAGAGAGAGAGAGAGAGAGAGAGAGAGAGAGACAGAGAGAGAGAGACAGAGATAACAAAGCCGCCACCTACAGAGAGATGAACCTGGAGAAGAGTTTCTCTCTAGGCTGTCTTCTCTTGAGAGCCAGGTCCTTTCTCAACAGCAAGGCTATGCTCACCGAGTCTGTACATAGTCAAAGTTTTCTTAAGTTTGGATCAGTCACATTCGTCAGGTATTCTGCCACTGTGTACTCGCTGTTTAGGGACAAATAGCAGCCAGGACCGGGAGTCTAATTGTGTTTCTGTGTGGCTCTGTAGGGTCTGTTTGTGAACAGAGCCACACAAGGAAAACAGACATCTCATGGAGACAAGACAGGGTTGTCCTGTGTCACCCATTGTCTTCACACATGATGGCAGTCGGCGGATATTAGGTTGTGAAAGAGGTCGTAGTCCTTCTCTATAGATGTCTATAGAAACATAGATCTAATCTAGGGCTGGGATGCTAATAACCGTGGGACTAACGCTTATGAATGAAGACATTCATGGAAAAATAAAATAGATTTCAAAACCATTTTAGGATAAACATAAATAAATAAAAACAGTTTATTAAAATGTATTTTCATGTAGATATACTAATAGCTGGAGTGTTAACTAATGATGATAAGACATTATTTTTGCTGACTTAGTTTGTCTTCTAAACTTTCAACATCCCCCTCTTTCCAACTTTCCTTTTGCTGCTCGACTAATCACTAGATGAGCGGGGGTGTAAAGAGAAACAGGCTGTGGCACCGCAGTAAAAAATAAATAATCATTTGATGAGTGGACTTTCTTTCATACAATGATCTTTTCATTGCTTTTTAATAAATAAAATAAATTGGTCTTCTTTAAAAAAATAAAAAGGTGTGTGTGTCTGAATGACTCAACAGCAGTAGACAAGGTTGTTCTGTCTCTGAGGACTATGATGCTGAATGTTGTGGTGATACCAGTCTGTCTTTGAGGACTATGATGCTGAATGTTGTGGTGATACCAGTCTGTCTTTGAGGACTATGATGCTGAATGTTGTGGTGATACCAGTCTGACTATTAATGAACGACTCAACAGCAGTAGACAAGGTTGTTCTGTCTCTGAGGACTATGATGCTGAATGTTGTGGTGATACCAGTCTGTCTCTGAGGACTATAATGCTGAATGTTGTGGTGATACCAGTCTGTCTCTGAGGACTATGATGCTGAATGTTGTGGTGATACCAGTCTGTCTCTGAGGACTATGATGCTGAATGTTGTGGTGATACCAGTCTGTCTTTGAGGACTATGATGCTGAATGTTGTGGTGATACCAGTCTGACTATTAATGAACGACTCAACAGCAGTAGACAAGGTTGTTCTGTCTCTGAGGACTATGATGCTGAATGTTGTGGTGATACCAGTCTGTCTCTGAGGACTATGATGCTGAATGTTGTGGTGATACCAGTCTGTCTCTGAGGACTATGATGCTGAATGTTGTGGTGATACCAGTCTGACTATTAATGAACGACTCAACAGCAGTAGACAAGGTTGTTCTGTCTCTGAGGACTATGATGCTGAATGTTGTGGTGATACCAGTCTGACTATTAATGAACGACTCAACAGCAGTAGACAAGGTTGTTCTGTCTCTGAGGACTATGATGCTGAATGTTGTGGTGATACCAGTCTGTCTTTGAGGACTATGATGCTGAATGTTGTGGTGATACCAGTCTGACTATTAATGAACGACTCAACAGCAGTAGACAAGGTTGTTCTGTCTCTGAGGACTACGATAATGAATGTTGTGGTGATACCAGTCTGTCTCTGAAGACTATGATGCTGAATGTTGTGGTGATACCAGTCTGACTATTAATGAACGACTCAACAGCATTAGACAAGGTTGTTCTGTCTCTGAGGACTACGATGCTGAATGTTGTGGTGATACCAGTCTGTCTCTGAGGACTATAATGCTGAATGTTGTGGTGATACCAGTCTGTCTCTGAGGACTATAATGCTGAATGTTGTGGTGATACCAGTCTGTCTCTGAGGACTATGATGCTGAATGTTGTGGTGATACCAGTCTGTCTCTGAGGACTATAATGCTGAATGTTGTGGTGATACCAGTCTGTCTCTGAGGACTATGATGCTGAATGTTGTGGTGATACCAGTCTGTCTCTGAGGACTATGATGCTGAATGTTGTGGTGATACCAGTCTGTCTCTGAGGACTATAATGCTGAATGTTGTGGTGATACCAGTCTGTCTCTGAGGACTATAATGCTGAATGTTGTGGTGATACCAGTCTGTCTCTGAGGACTATGATGCTGAATGTTGTGGTGATACCAGTCTGACTATTAATGAACGACTCAACAGCAGTAGATAAGGTTGTTCTGTCTCTGAGGACTATGATGCTGAATGTTGTGGTGATACCAGTCTGTCTCTGAGGACTATGATGCTGAATGTTGTGGTGATACCAGTCTGTCTCTGAGGACTATAATGCTGAATGTTGTGGTGATACCAGTCTGTCTCTGAGGACTATAATGCTGAATGTTGTGGTGATACCAGTCTGTCTCTGAGGACTATGATGCTGAATGTTGTGGTGATACCAGTCTGTCTCTGAGGACTATAATGCTGAATGTTGTGGTGATACCAGTCTGTCTCTGAGGACTATGATGCTGAATGTTGTGGTGATACCAGTCTCTGAGGACTATGATGCTGAATGTTGTGGTGACTATTAATGAACGACTCAACAGCAGTAGACAAGGTTGTTCTGTCTCTGAGGACTATGATGCTGAATGTTGTGGTGATACCAGTCTGTCTCTGAGGACTATAATGCTGAATGTTGTGGTGATACCAGTCTGACTATTAATGAACGACTCAACAGCAGTAGATAAGGTTGTTCTGTCTCTGAGGACTATGATGCTGAATGTTGTGGTGATACCAGTCTGACTATTAATGAACGACTCAACAGCAGTAGATAAGGTTGTTCTGTCTCTGAGGACTATGATGCTGAATGTTGTGGTGATACCAGTCTGTCTCTGAGGACTATGATGCTGAATGTTGTGGTGATACCAGTCTGTCTCTGAGGACTATAATGCTGAATGTTGTGGTGATACCAGTCTGTCTCTGAGGACTATAATGCTGAATGTTGTGGTGATACCAGTCTGTCTCTGAGGACTATGATGCTGAATGTTGTGGTGATACCAGTCTGTCTCTGAGGACTATAATGCTGAATGTTGTGGTGATACCAGTCTGTCTCTGAGGACTATGATGCTGAATGTTGTGGTGATACCAGTCTGTCTCTGAGGACTATAATGCTGAATGTTGTGGTGATACCAGTCTGTCTCTGAGGACTATAATGCTGAATGTTGTGGTGATACCAGTCTGTCTCTGAGGACTACGATGCTGAATGTTGTGGTGATACTAGTCTGTCTCTGAGGACTATGATGCTGAATGTTGTGGTGATACCAGTCTGTCTCTGAGGACTATGATGCTGAATGTTGTGGTGATACCAGTCTGTCTCTGAGGACTATGATGCTGAATGTTGTGGTGATACCAGTCTGACTACTAATGAACGACTCAACAGCAGTAGACAAGGTTATTCTGTCTCTGAGGACTATGATGTTAATGTGTAGAGTAATACAGGCTGATCAGGCCCGGTCCAATACATCCCTGATACCAGTCTGACTGGTAATGTGTAGAGTAATACAGGCTGGCCCGGTCCAATACATCCCTGATACCAGTCTGACTGTTAATGTATAGAGTAATACAGGCTGATCAGGCCCGGTCCAATACATCCCTGATACCAGTCTGACTGTTAATGTGTAGAGTAATACAGGCTGATCAGGCCCGGTCCAATACATCCCTGATACCAGTCTGACTGTTAATGTGTAGAGTAATACAGGCTGATCAGGCCCGGTCCAATACATCCCTGATACCAGTCTGACTGTTAATGTGTAGAGTAATACAGGCTGATCAGGCCCGGTCCAATACATCCCTGATACCAGTCTGACTGTTAATGTGTAGAGTGATACAGGCTGATCAGGCCCGGTCCAA
Source organism: Oncorhynchus mykiss (assembly GCF_057628025.1). NCBI lineage: Eukaryota > Metazoa > Chordata > Actinopteri > Salmoniformes > Salmonidae > Oncorhynchus > Oncorhynchus mykiss. The sequence continues at coordinate 2,377,711 of NC_143039.1, read as the reverse complement.
TACATCCCTGATACCAGTCTGACTGTTAATGTATAGAGTAATACAGGCTGATCAGGCCCGGTCCAATACATCCCTGATACCAGTCTGACTGGTAATGTGTAGAGTAATACAGGCTGATCAGGCCCGGTCCAATACATCCCTGATACCAGTCTGACTGTTAATGTGTAGAGTAATACAGGCTGATCAGGCCCGGTCCAATACATCCCTGATACCAGTCTGACTGTTAATGTATACAGTAATACAGGCTGGCCCGGTCCAATACATCCCTGATACCAGTCTGACTGTTAATGTATACAGTAATACAGAATGATCAGGCCCGGTCCAATACATCCCTGATACCAGTCTGACTGTTAATGTATAGAGTAATACAGGCTGATCAGGCCCGGTCCAATACATCCCTGATACCAGTCTGACTGTTAATGTGTAGAGTAATACAGGCTGGCCCGGTCCAATACATCCCTGATACCAGTCTGAATGTTAATGTATAGAGTAATACAGGCTGATCAGGCCCGGTCCAATACATCCCTGATACCAGTCTGAATGTTAATGTATAGAGTAATACAGGCTGATCAGGCCCGGTCCAATACATCCCTGATACCAGTCTGACTGTTAATGTGTAGAGTAATACAGGCTGGCCCGGTCCAATACATCCCTGATACCAGTCTGACTGTTAATGTGTAGAGTAATACAGGCTGGCCCGGTCCAATACATCCCTGATACCAGTCTGACTGTTAATGTGTAGAGTAATACAGGCTGGCCCGGTCCAATACATCCCTGATACCAGTCTGACTGTTAATGTGTAGAGTAATACAGGCTGATCAGGCCCGGTCCAATACATCCCTGATACCAGTCTGACTGTTAATGTGTAGAGTAATACAGGCTGATCAGGCCCGGTCCAATACATCCCTGGTACCAGTCTGACTGTTAATGTGTAGAGTAATACAGGCTGATCAGGCCCGGTCCAATACATCCCTGATACCAGTCTGACTGTTAATGTGTAGAGTAATACAGGCTGATCAGGCCCGGTCCAATACATCCCTGATACCAGTCTGACTGTTAATGTGTAGAGTAATACAGGCTGATCAGGCCCGGTCCAATACATCCCTGATACCAGTCTGACTGTTAATGTGTAGAGTAATACAGGCTGATCAGGCCCGGTCCAATACATCCCTGATACCAGTCTGACTGTTAATGTGTAGAGTAATACAGGCTGATCAGGCCCGGTCCAATACATCCCTGATACCAGTCTGACTGTTAATGTGTAGAGTAATACAGGCTGATCAGGCCCGGTCCAATACATCCCTGATACCAGTCTGACTGTTAATGTGTAGAGTAATACAGGCTGATCAGGCCCGGTCCAATACATCCCTGATACCAGTCTGACTGTTAATGTATAGAGTAATACAGGCTGATCAGGCCCGGTCCAATACATCCCTGATACCAGTCTGACTGGTAATGTATAGAGTAATACAGGCTGGCCCGGTCCAATACATCCCTGATACCAGTCTGACTGTTAATGTGTAGAGTAATACAGGCTGATCAGGCCCGGTCCAATACATCCCTGATACCAGTCTGACTGTTAATGTATAGAGTAATACAGGCTGATCAGGCCCGGTCCAATACATCCCTGATACCAGTCTGACTGTTAATGTATAGAGTAATACAGGCTGATCAGGCCCGGTCCAATACATCCCTGATACCAGTCTGACTGTTAATGTGTAGAGTAATACAGGCTGATCAGGCCCGGTCCAATACATCCCTGATACCAGTCTGACTGTTAATCTATAGAGTAATACAGGCTGATCAGGCCCGGTCCAATACATCCCTGATACCAGTCTGACTGTTAATGTATAGAGTAATACACGCTGATCAGGCCCGGTCCAATACATCCCTGATACCAGTCTGACTGTTAATGTATAGAGTAATACAGGCTGGCCCAGTCCTGGCTGATAAGTCTCCCTTTCATACTCACAAAGCACAATAGTAGCCTAGGATATACAGTATCGGCCCACAATGCACCTAATACCAATACCCATGTGATAGTCCACCGTTTGTAAAGACAGACCATTAACGGTTAATTCCTGTCATTTGGTGACATTCATTTCTGTTAACGCGTGTAATAATTACAGTAATTTACAGAACATCCAAGATCATGTGATAGAGGAAAGAGATCAACTCTGCTGGACAAAGAAACTAAACAACAACATGGAACGAATGTCTCAAAACAAGACAGTTCTATAGGCTGCTGTAAACTGTAGGAGACAGTTCTATAGGCTGCTGTAAACTGTAGGAGACAGTTCTATAGACTGCTGTAAACTGTAGGAGACAGTCCTATAGGCTGCTGTAAACTGTAGGAGACAGTTCTATAGGCTGCTGTAAACTGTAGGAGACAGTTCTATAGGCTGCTGTAAACTGTAGGAGACAGTTCTATAGACTGCTGTAAACTGTAGGAGACAGTTCTATAGACTGCTGTAAACTGTAGGAGACAGTTCTATAGGCTGCTGTAAACTGTAGGAGACAGTTCTATAGACTGCTGTAAACTGTAGGAGACAGTTCTATAGGCTGCTGTAAACTGTAGGAGACAGTCCTATAGGCTGCTGTAAACTGTAGGAGACAGTCCTATAGGCTGCTGTAAACTGTAGGAGACAGTCCTATAGGCTGCTGTAAACTGTAGGATAAAGTCCTATAGGCTGCTGTAAACTGTAGGAGACAGTCCTATAGGCTGCTGTAAACTGTAGGAGACAGTCCTATAGGCTGCTGTAAACTGTAGGAGACAGTTCTATAGACTGCTGTAAACTGTAGGAGACAGTTCTATAGGCTGCTGTAAACTGTAGGAGACAGTTCTATAGACTGCTGTAAACTGTAGGAGACAGTTCTATAGGCTGCTGTAAACTGTAGGAGACAGTTCTATAGACTGCTGTAAACTGTAGGAGACAGTTCTATAGGCTGCTGTAAACTGTAGGAGACAGTTCTATAGGCTGCTGTAAACTGTAGGAGACAGTTCTATAGACTGCTGTAAACTGTAGGAGACAGTTCTATAGACTGCTGTAAACTGTAGGAGACAGTCAGGCTGCTGTAAACTGTAGGAGACAGTTCTATAGACTGCTGTAAACTGTAGGAGACAGTTCTATAGACTGCTGTAAACTGTAGGAGACAGTCAGGCTGCTGTAAACTGTAGGAGACAGTTCTATAGACTGCTGTAAACTGTAGGAGACAGTTATATAAACTGCTGTAAACTCACTATTAATCGGGTAACTGTAGGAGACAGTCACGCTGCTGTAAACTCGATTTAATAAGGACTAAGAGACACGTACTGCTGCACAAGAGAGGAGAGGGGAGGAGGGGATAGGAGGGGATGGCAAAGGAGAGGAGAGGGGAGGAGGGGATAGAAGAGGATGGAAAAGGAGAGGAGAGGGGAGGAGGGGATAGGAGGGGACGGCAAAGGAGAGGAGAGGATAGGAGAGGATGGAAAAGGAGAGGAGAGGGGAGGAGGGGATAGTAGGGGACGGAAAAGGAGAGGAGGGGATAGGAGGGGACGGCAAAGGAGAGAAGAGGAGGGGATAGGAGGGGACGGAAAAGGAGAGAAGAGGAGAGGAGAGGGGAGGAGGGGACAGAAAAGGAGAGAAGAGGAGAGGGTAGGAGGGGATAGGAGGGGATAGGAGGGGACGGCAAGGGAGAGGAGAGGGGATAGGAGGGGACGGAAAAGGAGAGAAGAGGAGAGGAGAGGGGAGGAGGGGACAGAAAAGGAGAGAAGAGGAGAGGGTAGGAGGGGGTAGGAGGGGATAGGAGGGGACGGCAAAGGAGAGAAGAGGAGGGGATAGGAGGGGACGGAAAAGGAGAGAAGAGGAGAGGATGGCAAAGGAGAGAAGAGGAGAGGAGGGGATAGGAGAGGGGAGGAGGGGATAGGAGGGGACGGCAAAGGAGAGAAGAGGAGAGGAGGGGATAGGAGGGGACGGCAAAGGAGAGAAGAGGAGGGGATGGCAAAGGAGAGAAGAGGAGAGGAGGGGATAGGAGAGGGGAGGAGGGGATAGGAGGGGACGGCAAAGGAGAGAAGAGGAGAGGAGGGGATAGGAGGGGACGGCAAAGGAGAGAAGAGGAGAGGAGGGGATAGGAGGGGACGGCAAAGGAGAGAAGAGGAGAGGAGGGGATAGGAGGGGACGGCAAGGGAGAGGAGAGGGGATAGGAGGGGATAGGAGGGGACGGCAAAGGAGAGAAGAGGAGAGGAGGGGATAGGAGGGAACGGAAAAGGAGAGAAAAGGAGAGGAGAGGGGACGGAAAAGGAGAGAAGAGGAGAGGGTAGGAAGGGATAGGAGAGGAGAGGAGAGGGGAGGAGGGGATAGGAGAGGAGAGGGGAGGAGGGGATCGGAGAGGAGAGGAGAGGGGAGGGGAGAGAAGGGAGGGGAGAGGAAAGCAGTGGTCTGACAGAGGTGTATTATGGGTAGGAGAAACGTTGTTGAAATCACAACAGGTGGTTCCCACTGCTCCACATCCTCCCATCAGAGGTGGTTCCCACTGCTCCACATCCTCCCATCAGACACAGCAGAGACGTTAAGGGATAAAGAGACAGATGGGGGCTTCACTTAGAGATCAGTCTGTGTGTTCAGGATACTGTTGACATCCTTAATGTCTTTAACAGTCAGACAGAGGCAGACAGACAGACGCATAACTCTGAGCACAGTTCTGACTGCAAAGGTTGTGTGAGCGCGCTCAGTAGATCATGTAGCTAGATAAACGACAGTGACAACCACAGTGACATCCCACCCATCTGCAAACTGACGCAAGATCAGAGGTGACTGTCAACTGCCAATCAACTGTCAGTCAGACTAGCAGTGGCCAGCTATACCTTTTCACTGCAGAAACCACATTCCTTTCCACATGGCAGACTCAGTGTGTAGTCGAGATAGAGATCAACTGTCAGTCAGACTAGCAGTAGTCGAGATAGAGATCAACTGTCAGACTAGCAGTAGTCGAGATAGAGATCAACTGTCAGTCAGACTAGCAGTAGTCGAGATAGAGATCAACTGTCAGTCAGACTAGCAGTAGTCGAGATAGAGATCAACTGTCAGACTAGCAGTAGTCGAGATAGAGATCAACTGTCAGTCAGACTAGCAGTGGTCGAGATAGAGATCAACTGTCAGTCAGACTAGCAGTGGTCGAGATAGAGATCAACTGTCAGTAAGACTAGCAGTGGTCGAGATAGAGATCAACTGTCAGTCAGACTAGCAGTGGTCGAGATAGAGATCAACTGTCAGTCAGACTAGCAGTGGTCGAGATAGAGATCAACTGTCAGTCAGACTAGCAGTGGCCAGCTATACCTTTTCACTGCAGAAACCACATTCCTTTCCACATGGCAGGCTGTGTGTGCAGTAGAGATAGTGTGTCTACTACGTATCAGCCAAGAGACAAGAGAGAGCAGAGGACAATGTTTATTCACCTTCTGAGGTCTAAATATCTCCCCCAGCGACTCTAAATGTCTCCATGTCTTCCCCAGTCACTCTTAATGTCTCTATGTCTCCATGTCTCCCCCAGTCACTCTTAATGTATCCATGTCCCCCCCAGTCACTCTTAATGTCTCCATGTCTACCCCAGTCACTCTTAATGTATCCATTTCTCCCCCAGTCACTCTTAATGTCTCCATGTCTCCTCCAGTCACTCTTAATGGCTCCATGTCTCCCCCAGTCACTCTTAATGTCTCCATGTCTCCCCCAGTCACTCTTAATGTCAGAGGCTGGGTTAGTATCAGTCTCCTCTATCTGGTGGCTGGGTTAGTATCAGCCTCCTCTGTCTGGTGGCTGGGTTAGTATCAGTCTCCTCTGTCTGGTGGCTGGGTTAGTATCAGCCTCCTCTGTCTGGTGGCTGGGTTTGTATCAGCCTCCTCTGTCTGATGGCTGGGTTTGTATCAGTCTCCTCTGTCTGGTCTAGAGCCTGATGGCTGGGTTGGTATCAGTCTACTCTGTCTGGTGGCTGGGTTAGTATCAGTCTCATCTGTCTGGTGGCTGGGTTAGTATCAGTCTCCTCTGTCTGGTGGCTGGGTTTGTATCAGCCTCCTCTGTCTGATGGCTGGGTTTGTATCAGTCTCCTCTGTCTGGTCTAGAGCCTGATGGCTGGGTTGGTATCAGTCTCCTCTGTCTGGTGGCTGGGTTAGTATCAGTCTCATCTGTCTGGTGGCTGGGTTAGTATCAGTCTCCTCTGTCTGGTGGCTGGGTTAGTATCAGCCTCCTCTGTCTGGTGGCTGGGTTAGTATCAGCCTCCTCTGTCTGATGGCTGGGTTTGTATCAGCCTCCTCTGTCTGATGGCTGGGTTTGTATCAGTCTCCTCTGTCTGATGGCTGGGTTTGTATCAGTCTCCTCTGTCTGGTGGCTGGGTTAGTATCAGTCTCCTCTGTCTGGTGGCTGGGTTAGTATCAGACTCCTCTGTCTGGTGGCTGGGTTAGTATCAGACTCCTCTGTCTGGTGGCTGGGTTAGTATCAGTCTCCTCTGTCTGGTGGCTGGGTAAGTATCAGCCTCCTCTGTCTGGTGGCTGGGTTAGTATCAGCCTCCTCTGTCTGGTGGCTGGGTTAGTATCAGCCCTCTCTGTCTGGTGGCTGGGTTAGTATCAGACTCCTCTGTCTGGTGGCTTGGTTAGTATCAGTCTCCTCTGTCTGGTGGCTGGGTTAGTATCAGTCTCCTCTGTCTGGTGGCTGGGTTAGTATCAGACCCCTCTGTCTGGTGGCTGGGGTAGTATCAGTCTCCTCTGTCTGGTGGCTGGTTTAGTATCAGACCCCCCTGTCTGGTGGCTGGGGTAGTATCAGACTCCTCTGTCTGGTGGCTGGGGTAGTATCAGACTCCTCTGTCTGGTGGCTGGGGTAGTATCAGTCTCCTCTGTCTGGTGGCTGGGTTAGTATCAGTCTCCTCTGTCTGGTGGCTGGGTTAGTATCAGACTCCTCTGTCTGGTGGCTGGGTTAGTATCAGCCTCCTCTGTCTGGAGGCTGGGTTTGTATCAGACTCCTCTGTCTGGTCTAGAGTCTGATGGCTGGGTTGGTATCAGCCTCCTCTGTCTGGTGGCTGGGGTAGTATCAGACTCCTCTGTCTGGTGGCTGGGTTAGTATCAGACCCCTCTGTCTGGTGGCTGGGTTAGTATCAGACTCCTCTGTCTGGTGGCTGGGTTAGTATCAGACTCCTCTGTCTGGTGGCTGGGTTAGTATCAGTCTCCTCTGTCTGGTGGCTGGGTTAGTATCAGTCTCCTCTGTCTGGTGGCTGGGGTAGTATCAGTCTCATCTGTCTGGTGGCTGGGTTAGTATCAGACTCCTCTGTCTGGTGGCTGGGTTAGTATCAGTCTCCTCTGTCTGGTGGCTGGGTTAGTATCAGACTCCTCTGTCTGGTGGCTGGGTTTGTATCAGTCCCCTCTGTCTGGTGGCTGGGGTAGTATCAGTCTCCTCTGTCTGGTGGCTGGGTTAGTATCAGTCTCCTCTGTCTGGTGGCTGGGTTAGTATCAGACTCCTCTGTCTGGTGGCTGGGTTAGTATCAGACTCCTCTGTCTGGTGGCTGGGTTAGTATCAGACTCCTCTGTCTGGTGGCTGGGTTAGTATCAGTCTCCTCTGTCTGGTGGCTGGGGTAGTATCAGTCTCGTCTGTCTGGTGGCTGGGTTAGTATCAGCCTCCTCTGTCTGGTGGCTGGGTTAGTATCAGTCTCCTCTGTCTGGTGGCTGGGTTAGTATCATCCTCCTCTGTCTGGTGTCTGGGTTAGTATCAGTCTCCTCTGTCTAGTGGTTGGGTTAGTATCAGTCTCCTCTGTCTGGTGGCTGGGTTAGTATCAGTCTCCTCTGTCTGGTGGCTGGGGTAGTATCAGACTCCTCTGTCTGGTGTCTGGGTTAGTATCAGACCCCTCTGTCTGGTGGCTGGGTTAGTATCAGACTCCTCTGTCTGGTGGCTGGGTTAGTATCAGACTCCTCTGTCTGGTGGCTGGGTTAGTATCAGTCTCCTCTGTCTGGTGGCTGGGTTAGTATCAGTCTCCTCTGTCTGGTGGCTGGGGTAGTATCAGACTCCTCTGTCTGGTGGCTGGGTTAGTATCAGTCTCCTCTGTCTGGTGGCTGGGTTAGTATCAGTCTCATCTGTCTGGTGGCTGGGTTAGTATCAGACTCCTCTGTCTGGTGGCTGGGTTAGTATCAGTCTCCTCTGTCTGGTGGCTGGGTTAGTATCAGACTCCTCTGTCTGGTGGCTGGGTTTGTATCAGTCCCCTCTGTCTGGTGGCTGGGGTAGTATCAGTCTCCTCTGTCTGGTGGCTGGGTTAGTATCAGTCTCCTCTGTCTGGTGGCTGGGTTAGTATCAGACTCCTCTGTCTGGTGGCTGGGTTAGTATCAGACTCCTCTGTCTGGTGGCTGGGTTAGTATCAGACTCCTCTGTCTGGTGGCTGGGTTAGTATCAGTCTCCTCTGTCTGGTGGCTGGGGTAGTATCAGTCTCGTCTGTCTGGTGGCTGGGTTAGTATCAGCCTCCTCTGTCTGGTGGCTGGGTTAGTATCAGTCTCCTCTGTCTGGTGGCTGGGTTAGTATCATCCTCCTCTGTCTGGTGGCTGGGTTAGTATCAGTCTCCTCTGTCTAGTGGTTGGGTTAGTATCAGTCTCCTCTGTCTGGTGGCTGGGTTAGTATCAGTCTCTGTCTGGTGGCTGGGTTAGTATCAGACCCCTCTGTCTGGTGGCTGGGTTAGTATCAGTCTCCTCTGTCTGGTGGCTGGGTTAGTATCAGACTCCTCTGTCTGGTGGCTGGGTTAGTATCAGTCTCCTCTGTCTGGTGGCTGGGTTAGTATCAGTCTCCTCTGTCTGGTGGCTGGGTTAGTATCAGTCCCCTCTGTCTGATGGCTGGGTTAGTATCAGCCTTCTCCGTCTGGTGGCTGGGTTAGTATCAGACCCCTCTGTCTGGTGGCTGGGTTAGTATCAGACTCCTCTGTCTGGTGGCTGGGGTAGTATCAGTCTCCTCTGTCTGGTGGCTGGGTTAGTATCAGACTCCTCTGTCTGGTGGCTGTGTTAGTATCAGTCTCCTCTGTCTGGTGGCTGGGTTAGTATCAGTCTCCTCTGTCTGGTGGCTGGGTTAGTATCAGTCTCCTCTGTCTGGTGGCTGGGTTAGTATCAGTCCCCTCTGTCTGATGGCTTGGTTTGTATCAGTCTCCTCTGTCTGGTGGCTGGGTTAGTATCAGACTTCTCTGTCTGGTGGCTGGGTTAGTATCAGACCCCTCTGTCTGGTGGCTGGGTTAGTATCAGTCTCCTCTGTCTGGTGGCTGGGTTAGTATCAGTCTCCTCTGTCTGGTCGCTGGGTTAGTATCAGTCTCCTCTGTCTGGTGGCTGGGTTAGTATCAGTCCCGTCTGTCTGGTGGCTGGGTTAGTATCAGTCTCCTCTGTCTGGTGGCTGGGTTAGTATCAGACTCCTCTGTCTGGTGGCTGGGTTAGTATCAGACCCCTCTGTCTGGTGGCTGTGTTAGTATCAGTCTCCTCTGTCTGGTGGCTGGGTTAGTATCAGTATCCTCTGTCTGGTGGCTGGGTTAGTATCAGACTCCTCTGTCTGGTGGCTGGGTTAGTATCAGTCTCCTCTGTCTGGTGGCTGGGTTTGTATCAGTCTCCTCTGTCTGGTGGCTGGGTTTGTATCAGTCTCCTCTGTCTGGTGGTTGGGTTAGTATCAGTCTCCTCTGTCTGGTGGCTGGGTTAGTATCAGACTCCTCTGTCTGGTGGTTGGGTTAGTATCAGTCTCCTCTATCTGGTGGCTGGGTTAGTATCAGTCTCCTCTGTGTGATGGCTGGGTTAGTATCAGTCTCCTCTGTCTGGTGGCTGGGTTAGTATCAGCCTCCTCTGCTGGTGGCTGGGTTAGTATCAGTCTCCTCTGTCTGGTGGCTGGGGTAGTATCAGACTCCTCTGTCTGGTGGCTGGGTTAGTATCAGACTCCTCTGTCTGGTGGCTGGGTTAGTATCAGACTCCTCTGTCTGGTGGCTGGGTTAGTATCAGTCTCCTCTGTCTGGTGGCTGGGTTAGTATCAGTCTCTGTCTGGTGGCTGGGTTAGTATCAGACTCCTCTTTCTGGTGGTTGGGGTAGTATCAGCCTCCTCTGTCTGGTGGTTGGGTTAGTATCAGCCTCCTCTGTCTGGTGGTTGGGTTAGTATCAGCCTCCTCTGTCTGGTGGTTGGGTTAGTATCAGCCTCCTCTGTCTGGTGGCTGGGGTAGTATCAGTCTCCTCTGTCTGGTGGCTGGGTTAGTATCAGTCTCATCTGTCTGGTGGCTGGGTTAGTATCAGTCTCCTCTGTCTGGTGGCTGGGTTAGTATCAGCCTCCTCTGTCTGGTGGCTGGGTTAGTATCAGCCTCCTCTGTCTGATGGCTGGGTTTGTATCAGCCTCCTCTGTCTGATGGCTGGGTTTGTATCAGTCTCCTCTGTCTGATGGCTGGGTTTGTATCAGTCTCCTCTGTCTGGTGGCTGGGTTAGTATCAGTCTCCTCTGTCTGGTGGCTGGGTTAGTATCAGACTCCTCTGTCTGGTGGCTGGGTTAGTATCAGACTCCTCTGTCTGGTGGCTGGGTTAGTATCAGTCTCCTCTGTCTGGTGGCTGGGTAAGTATCAGCCTCCTCTGTCTGGTGGCTGGGTTAGTATCAGCCTCCTCTGTCTGGTGGCTGGGTTAGTATCAGCCCTCTCTGTCTGGTGGCTGGGTTAGTATCAGACTCCTCTGTCTGGTGGCTTGGTTAGTATCAGTCTCCTCTGTCTGGTGGCTGGGTTAGTATCAGTCTCCTCTGTCTGGTGGCTGGGTTAGTATCAGACCCCTCTGTCTGGTGGCTGGGGTAGTATCAGTCTCCTCTGTCTGGTGGCTGGTTTAGTATCAGACCCCTCTGTCTGGTGGCTGGGGTAGTATCAGACTCCTCTGTCTGGTGGCTGGGGTAGTATCAGACTCCTCTGTCTGGTGGCTGGGGTAGTATCAGTCTCCTCTGTCTGGTGGCTGGGTTAGTATCAGCCTCCTCTGTCTGGTGGCTGGGTTAGTATCAGACTCCTCTGTCTGGTGGCTGGGTTAGTATCAGCCTCCTCTGTCTGGAGTCTGGGTTTGTATCAGACTCCTCTGTCTGGTCTAGAGTCTGATGGCTGGGTTGGTATCAGCCTCCTCTGTCTGGTGGCTGGGGTAGTATCAGACTCCTCTGTCTGGTGGCTGGGTTAGTATCAGACCCCTCTGTCTGGTGGCTGGGTTAGTATCAGACTCCTCTGTCTGGTGGCTGGGTTAGTATCAGACTCCTCTGTCTGGTGGCTGGGTTAGTATCAGTCTCCTCTGTCTGGTGGCTGGGTTAGTATCAGTCTCCTCTGTCTGGTGGCTGGGGTAGTATCAGTCTCATCTGTCTGGTGGCTGGGTTAGTATCAGACTCCTCTGTCTGGTGGCTGGGTTAGTATCAGTCTCCTCTGTCTGGTGGCTGGGTTAGTATCAGACTCCTCTGTCTGGTGGCTGGGTTTGTATCAGTCCCCTCTGTCTGGTGGCTGGGGTAGTATCAGTCTCCTCTGTCTGGTGGCTGGGTTAGTATCAGTCTCCTCTGTCTGGTGGCTGGGTTAGTATCAGACTCCTCTGTCTGGTGGCTGGGTTAGTATCAGACTCCTCTGTCTGGTGGCTGGGTTAGTATCAGACTCCTCTGTCTGGTGGCTGGGTTAGTATCAGTCTCCTCTGTCTGGTGGCTGGGGTAGTATCAGTCTCGTCTGTCTGGTGGCTGGGTTAGTATCAGCCTCCTCTGTCTGGTGGCTGGGTTAGTATCTGTCTCCTCTGTCTGGTGGCTGGGTTAGTATCATCCTCCTCTGTCTGGTGGCTGGGTTAGTATCAGTCTCCTCTGTCTAGTGGTTGGGTTAGTATCAGTCTCCTCTGTCTGGTGGCTGGGTTAGTATCAGTCTCCTCTGTCTGGTGGCTGGGGTAGTATCAGACTCCTCTGTCTGGTGGCTGGGTTAGTATCAGACCCCTCTGTCTGGTGGCTGGGTTAGTATCAGACTCCTCTGTCTGGTGGCTGGGTTAGTATCAGACTCCTCTGTCTGGTGGCTGGGTTAGTATCAGTCTCCTCTGTCTGGTGGCTGGGTTAGTATCAGTCTCCTCTGTCTGGTGGCTGGGGTAGTATCAGTCTCATCTGTCTGGTGGCTGGGTTAGTATCAGACTCCTCTGTCTGGTGGCTGGGTTAGTATCAGTCCCCTCTGTCTGGTGGCTGGGTTAGTATCAGACTCCTCTGTCTGGTGGCTGGGTTTGTATCAGTCCCCTCTGTCTGGTGGCTGGGGTAGTATCAGTCTCCTCTGTCTGGTGGCTGGGTTAGTATCAGTCTCCTCTGTCTGGTGGCTGGGTTAGTATCAGACTCCTCTGTCTGGTGGCTGGGTTAGTATCAGACTCCTCTGTCTGGTGGCTGGGTTAGTATCAGACTCCTCTGTCTGGTGGCTGGGTTAGTATCAGTCTCCTCTGTCTGGTGGCTGGGGTAGTATCAGTCTCGTCTGTCTGGTGGCTGGGTTAGTATCAGCCTCCTCTGTCTGGTGGCTGGGTTAGTATCAGTCTCCTCTGTCTGGTGGCTGGGTTAGTATCATCCTCCTCTGTCTGGTGGCTGGGTTAGTATCAGTCTCCTCTGTCTAGTGGTTGGGTTAGTATCAGTCTCCTCTGTCTGGTGGCTGGGTTAGTATCAGTCTCTGTCTGGTGGCTGGGTTAGTATCAGACCCCTCTGTCTGGTGGCTGGGTTAGTATCAGTCTCCTCTGTCTGGTGGCTGGGTTAGTATCAGACTCCTCTGTCTGGTGGCTGGGTTAGTATCAGTCTCCTCTGTCTGGTGGCTGGGTTAGTATCAGTCTCCTCTGTCTGGTGGCTGGGTTAGTATCAGTCCCCTCTGTCTGATGGCTGGGTTAGTATCAGCCTTCTCCGTCTGGTGGCTGGGTTAGTATCAGACCCCTCTGTCTGGTGGCTGGGTTAGTATCAGACTCCTCTGTCTGGTGGCTGGGGTAGTATCAGTCTCCTCTGTCTGGTGGCTGGGTTAGTATCAGACTCCTCTGTCTGGTGGCTGGGTTAGTATCAGTCTCCTCTGTCTGGTGGCTGGGTTAGTATCAGTCTCCTCTGTCTGGTGGCTGGGTTAGTATCAGTCTCCTCTGTCTGGTGGCTGGGTTAGTATCAGTCCCCTCTGTCTGATGGCTTGGTTTGTATCAGTCTCCTCTGTCTGGTGGCTGGGTTAGTATCAGACCTCTCTGTCTGGTGGCTGGGTTAGTATCAGACCCCTCTGTCTGGTGGCTGGGTTAGTATCAGTCTCCTCTGTATGGTGGCTGGGTTAGTATCAGTCTCCTCTGTCTGGTCGCTGGGTTAGTATCAGTCTCCTCTGTCTGGTGGCTGGGTTAGTATCAGTCCCGTCTGTCTGGTGGCTGGGTTAGTATCAGTCTCCTCTGTCTGGTGGCTGGGTTAGTATCAGACTCCTCTGTCTGGTGGCTGGGTTAGTATCAGACCCCTCTGTCTGGTGGCTGTGTTAGTATCAGTCTCCTCTGTCTGGTGGCTGGGTTAGTATCAGTCTCCTCTGTCTGGTGGCTGGGTTAGTATCAGACTCCTCTGTCTGGTGGCTGGGTTAGTATCAGTCTCCTCTGTCTGGTGGCTGGGTTTGTATCAGTCTCCTCTGTCTGGTGGCTGGGTTTGTATCAGTCTCCTCTGTCTGGTGGCTGGGTTAGTATCAGTCTCCTCTGTCTGGTGGTTGGGTTAGTATCAGTCTCCTCTGTCTGGTGGTTGGGTTAGTATCAGTCTCCTCTGTCTGGTGGCTGGGTTAGTATCAGTCTCCTCTGTGTGGTGGCTGGGTTAGTATCAGCCTCCTCTGTCTGGTGGCTGGGTTAGTATCAGTCTCCTCTGTCTGGTGGCTGGGGTAGTATCAGTCTCCTCTGTGTGGTGGCTGGGTTAGTATCAGTCTCCTCTGTCTGGTGGCTGGGTTAGTACCAGACTCCTCTGTCTGGTGGCTGGGTTAGTATCAGTCTCCTCTGTCTGGTGGCTGGGTTAGTATCAGTCTCCTCTGTCTGGTGGCTGGGTTAGTATCAGACTCCTCTGTCTGGTGGCTGGGTTAGTATCAGACCCCTCTGTCTGGTGGCTGGGTTAGTGTCAGTCTCCTCTGTCTGGTGGCTGGGTTAGTAACAGTCTCCTCTGTCTGGTGGCTGGGTTAGTATCAGCCTCTTCTGTCTGGTGGCTGGGTTAGTATCAGTCTCCTCTGTGTGGTGGCTGGGTTAGTATCAGTCTCCTCTGTCTGGTGGCTGGGGTAGTATCAGCCTCCTCTGTCTGGTGGCTGGGTTAGTATCAGCCTCCTCTGTCTGGTGGCTGGGTTAGTATCAGCCTCCTCTGTCTGGTGGTTGGGTTAGTATCAGTCTCCTCTGTCTGGTGGCTGGGTTAGTATCAGACTCCTCTGTCTGGTGGCTGGGTTAGTATCAGACTCCTCTGTCTGGTGGCTGGGTTAGTATCAGACTCCTCTGTCTGGTGGCTGGGTTAGTATCAGACCCCTCTGTCTGGTGGCTGGGTTAGTATCAGTCTCCTCTGTCTAGTGGCTGGGTTAGTATCAGTCTCCTCTGTCTGGTGGCTGGGTTAGTATCAGTCTCCTCTGTCTGGTGGCTGGGTTAGTATCAGCCTCCTCTGTCTGGTGGCTGGGTTAGTATCAGACTCCTCTGTCTGGTGGCTGGGTTAGTATCAGCCTCCTCTGTCTGGTGGCTGGGTTAGTATCAGACTCATCTGTCTGGTGGCTGGGTTAGTATCAGTCTCCTCTGTCTGGTGGCTGGGGTAGTATCAGACTCCTCTGTCTGGTGGCTGGGTTAGTATCAGTCTCCTCTGTCTGGTGGCTGGGTTAGTATCAGCCTCCTCTGTCTGGTGGTTGGGTTAGTATCAGTCTCCTCTGTCTGGTGGCTGGGTTAGTATCAGTCTCCTCTGTCTGGTGGCTGGGTTTGTATCAGACCCCTCTGTCTGGTGGCTGGGTTAGTGTCAGTCTCCTCTGTCTGGTGGCTGGGTTAGTATCAGTCTCCTCTGTCTGGTGGCTGGGTTAGTATCAGCCTCCTCTGTCTGGTGGCTGGGTTAGTATCAGTCTCCTCTGTCTGGTGGCTGGGGTAGTATCAGACTCCTCTGTCTGGTGGCTGGGGTAGTATCAGTCTCCTCTGTCTGGTGGCTGGGTTAGTATCAGACTCCTCTGTCTGGTGGCTGGGTTAGTATCAGTCTCCTCTGTCTGGTGGCTGGGTTAGTATCAGTCTCTGTCTGGTGGCTGGGTTAGTATCAGACTCCTCTGTCTGGTGGTTGGGGTAGTATCAGCCTCCTCTGTCTGGTGGTTGGGTTAGTATCAGCCTCCTCTGTCTGGTGGTTGGGTTAGTATCAGCCTCCTCTGTCTGGTGGTTGGGTTAGTATCAGCCTCCTCTGTCTGGTGGCTGGGGTAGTATCAGTCTCCTCTGTCTGGTGGCTGGGTTAGTATCAGCCTCCTCTGTCTGGTGGCTGGGTTAGTATCAGCCTCCTCTGTCTGGTGGCTGGGTTAGTATCAGCCTCCTCTGTCTGGTGGCTGGGTTAGTATCAGCCTCCTCTGTCTGGTGGTTGGGTTAGTATCAGCCTACGTCCCAAATAGAACCCTATTCCTTATGTAGAGCACTACTGCAGACCAGACCTCTATACTAGACAGGGAATAGGGTTCCATTGGGACGGAGGAAGCCTCAGCCTAGTGGATCTGTCGTCGTATTGATCCCAAGTCTATGTTCCAGTTGAGCGCTTCCAGAGCTTTGGCCCCTGATCCCAGCTCTAACAGTATTGATATTCCCCAGTGGCGTCTCATCTCAACACGGTCCGGGTTACGTGGACGACCGCGGGAACAGGAGGACGTGTTTCCACCTGATAACCTTCCATTTAACAAGGTGCAAAGGAACACCGACTGGTTGGAGGTTGAACTGTACACTGACTGGTTGGAGGTTGAACTGTACACTGACTGGTTGGAGGTTGAACTGTACACTGACTGGTTGGAGGTTGAACTGTACACTGCCTGGTTGGAGGTTGAACTGTAGACTGCCTGGTTGGAGGTTGAACTGTAGACTGCCTGGTTGGAGGTTGAACTGTAGACTGACTGGTTGGAGGTTGAACTGTACACTGCCTGGTTGGAGGTTGAACTGTAGACTGACTGGTTGGAGGTTGAACTGTACACTGCCTGGTTGGAGGTTGAACTGTAGACTGACTGGTTGGAGGTTGAACTGTAGACTGCCTGGTTGGAGGTTGAACTGTAGACTGGACGTTCTTCTCCTCCCGTCTGATCTGACTGCTCAGCGGTTCAGGCACACTGCTTCTATGACTCTGGCAGACCATCTAGTAAACTAACTGACTAGAGAATAAATAATGATATGACTCTGGCAGACCATCTATTAAACTAACTGACTAGAGAATAAATAATGATATGACTCTGGCAGACCATCTATTAAACTAACTGATTAAAGAGAGAATAAATAATGATATGACTCTGGCAGACCATCTATTAAACTAACTGATTAAAGAGAGAATAAATAATGATATGACTCTGGCAGACCATCTATTAAACTAACTGATTAAAGAAGAGACTACTCTAGGACTAGACTGGATCACCAGAAATAAGACTGGCCTCCTCTTGGACTAGACTGGATCACCAGACATAAGACTGGACCCCTCTTGGACTAGACTGGATCACCAGACATAAGACTGGACCCCTCTTGGACTAGACTGGATCACCAGAAATAAGACTGGACCCCTCTAAGACAAGACTGGAAGAACTAAACCCAACCACAGGAACCCTTTACCTAGGAATCAGACCACACTATTAACTGTTACCAAAACCGGACCACACTCACAGACCTTCAACTATCTACCAAGTCTATAGAAGTTCAGACAGACCAACTACCTACCAAGTCTACAGAAGTTCATACAGACCAACTACCTACCAAGTCTATAGAAGTTCAGACAGACCAACTACCTACCAAGTCTATAGAAGTTCCTACAGACCTTCAACTACCTACCAAGTCTATAGAAGTTCCTACAGACCAACTACCTACCAAGTCTATAGAAGTTCCTACAGACCTTCAACTACCTACCAAGTCTATAGAAGTTCAGACAGACCTTCAACTACCTACCAAGTCTATAGAAGTGCAGACAGAAATAGAAGATAAGACCCATTTCTCCCTCATGCTTCCTATTGGCCAGTGGGCTGCAATAATAACTGGTCTTCCTCTACCCATATCTCTCCCTGGTCTTCCTCTACCCCTATCGCTCCCTGGTCTTCCTCTACCCATATCGCTCCCTGGTCTTCCTCTACCCATATCTCTCCCTGGTCTTCCTCTACCCCTATCGCTCCCTGGTCTTCCTCTACCCCTATCGCTCCCTGGTCTTCCTCTACCCATATCTCTCTCTGGTCTTCCTCTACCCATATCTCTCTCTGGTCTTCCTCTACCCATATCTCTCCCTGGTCCTCCTCTACCCATATCTCTCCCTGGTCCTCCTCTACCCATATCTCTCCCTGGACCTCCTCTACCCATATCTCTCCCTGGTCTTCCTCTACCCATATCTCTCCCTGGTCCTCCTCTACCCATAATTCTCCCTGGACCTCCTCTACCCATATCTCTCCCTGGTCATTACAGCCCAGTCAGGATACAGAACAGTCATTCCAGCCAGGATACAGAACAGTCATTCCAGCCAGGATACAGAACAGTCATTCCAGCCAGGATACTGAACAGTCATTCCAGCCAGGATACTGAACAGTCATTCCAGCCAGGATACAGAACAGTCATTCCAGCCAGGATACAGAACAGTCATTCCAGCCAGGATACAGAACAGTCATTCCAGCCAGGATACAGAACAGTCATTCCAGCCCAGCCAGGATACAGAACAGTCATTCCAGCCCGGCCAGGATACAGAACAGTCATTCCAGTCAGGACACAGAACAGTCATTCCAGCCCCATCAGGATACAGAACAGTCATTCCAGCCCCACCAGGATCATTCCAGCCCCATCAGGATACAGAACAGTCATTCCAGGCAGGATACAGAACAGTCATTCCAGCCAGGATACAGACCAGTCATTCCAGCCAGGATACAGAACAGTCATTCCAGCCAGGATACAGAACAGTCATTCCAGCCAGGATACAGAACAGTCATTCCAGCCAGGATACAGAACAGTCATTCCAGCCAGAAACAAGAGGGAAAAGACAGTGTGAAAACAGAGACACTTCACTTCCTTATCTGGTCCTCAGTCAATTACTGCCCAATCAGATCGTATCCAGAGCTGCAACCAACCAGACTGGCAGGTTTACACTGTCCCAAACACCACCCTATTCACTACTGACTCTACTACTGTTGGTCTGGGCCCTATAGGGAATAGGGTACCATTTGGGATAACATATGGAGAAACAGAGGAAGGATGTGAGGACAAGACTAGAGGAAGGCCTGGGGAAGGGAGGAGGGGGTCTGGGGAAGGGAGGAGGGGGTCTCAGGAAGGGAGAGAGGGAAAGGGAGAGAGGGAAAGGGAAGAAGGGAGGAGCTGGAGGAGGGTCTGGGTAAGGGAGGAAGGAGGGAGGGTCTGGGTAAGGGAGGAAGGAGGGAGGGTCTGGGTAAGGGAGGAAGGGGTCTGGGGAAGGGAGGAGGAGGTCTCAGGAAGGGAGGATCTGGGGAAGGGAGAGAGGGAAAGGGAGGGAGGGAGGGTCTGGGTATGGGAGAGAGGGAAAGGGAGAGAGGGAGGGTCTGGTAAGGGAGAGAGGGAAAGGGAGGGAGGGAGGGTCTGGTAAGGGAGGAAGGAGGGAAAGGCAGGGAGGGAGGGTCTGGGTAAGGGAGGGAGGGAGAGTGGGTGGAGCTGGAGGAGGGTCTGGGTAAGGGAGGGAGGGAGAGTGGGTGGAGCTGGAGGAGGGTCTGGGTAAGGAAGGGAGGGAGAGTCTGGGTAAGTGAGGGAGGGAGAGTGGGAGGAGCTGGAGGAGGGTCTGGGTAAGGGAGGGAGGGAGAGTGGGTGGAGCTGGAGGAGGGTCTGGGTAAGGGAGGGAGGGAGAGTGGGTGGAGCTGGAGGAGGGTCTGGGTAAGGGAGGGAGGGAGAGTGGGTCTGGGTAAGGGAGGGAGGGAGAGTGGGTGGAGCTGGAGGAGGGTCTGGGTAAGGGAGGGAGGGAGAGTGGGTGGAGCTGGAGGAGGGTCTGGGTAAGGGAGGAAGGGAGGAGGAGGGTTTGGGTAAGGGAGGGAGGGAGAGTGGGTGGAGCTGGAGGAGGGTCTGGGTAAGGGAGGAAGGGAGAGTGGGTGGAGCTGGAGGAGGGTCTGGGTAAGGGAGGAAGGGAGAGTGGGTGGAGCTGGAGGAGGGTCTGGGTAAGGGAGGGAGGGAGAGTGGGTGGAGCTGGAGGAGGGTCTGGGTAAGGGATGGAGGGAAAGTGGGTGGAGCTGGAGGAGGGTCTGGGTAAGTGAGGGAGGGAGAGTGGGTGGAGCTGGAGGAGGGTCTGGGTAAGGGAGGAAGGAGGGAAGGGAGAGAGGGAGAGTGGGTGGAGCTGGAGGAGCGTCTGGGTAAGGGAGGAAGGAGGGAAGGGAGAGAGGGAGAGTGGGTGGAGCTGGAGGAGCGTCTGGGTAAGGGAGGGAGGAGGGAAGGGAGAGAGGGAGAGTGGGTGGAGCTGGAGGAGGGTCTGGGTAAGGGAGGAAGGAGGGAGAGCGGGTGGAGCTGGAGGAGGGTCTGGGTAAGGGAGGGAGGGAGAGTGGGTGGAGCTGGAGGAGGGTCTGGGTAAGGGAGGAAGGAGGGAAAGGGGAAGAAAAGAGGGGAAGATGAGAGGAAGGTGAGGAATGGAGGAGCTGCTTTTAAAAGGTCATCTGTGGTTATCTAATGCTCATCTTCAATCACTGGGAACAGAGCTCTCTCTTTCACTCTCCCCAAGAGGCTGAGACAAGGACCTGTCAGTCACAGACCTCCATATCTAGGCTCTATGAGGACACAAAGACAGGAATGTGAGTTGATTAGGAAATGAACCAAATAAATGAATTAAATAAAGCCATTTCGTTCTCCATCACAATGAAGAGATAGAAGAGATGGTTCCTCAGACACACGTCTGGAGGGGATGTGAGTTGGAAGACAAATCAAACGAATAAGGTCTTTCCTTTCCCATCACAACGAGGACAGACAGATCTCCTTCTGGTCAACAGACTGCCACTGAGCTGCTTCTCAAAACGAATAAGGTCTTTCCCATCACAACGAGGACAGACAGATCTCCTTCTGGTCAACAGACTGCCACTGAGCTGCTTCTCAAAACGAATAAGGTCTTTCCCATCACAACGAGGACAGACAGATCTCCTTCTGGTCAACAGACTGGCACTGAGCTGCTTCTCAAAATGCCTGTTGTATTTTGCAAGTCTCCACACAACGGAATGGACACACTGCAAGTCTCCACACAACGGCATGGACACACTGCAAGTCTCCACACAACGGCATGGACACACTGCAAGTTCCACACAACGGCATGGACACACTGCAAGTCTCCACACAACAGCATGGACACACTGCAAGTCTCCACACAACGGCATGGACACACTGCAAGTCTCCACACAACGGCATGGACACACTGCAAGTCTCCACACAACGGCATGGACACACTGCAAGTCTCCACACAACGGCATGGACACACTGCAAGTCTCCACACAACAGCATGGACACACTGCAAGTCTCCACACAACGGCATGGACACACTGCAAGTCTCCACACAACGGCATGGACACACTGCAAGTCTCCACACAACGGCATGGACACACTGCAAGTCTCCACACAACAGCATGGACACACTGCAAGTCTCCACACAACGGCATGGACACACTGCAAGTCTCCACACAACGGCATGGACACACTGCAAGTCTCCACACAACGGCATGGACACACTGCGGCCGTCAACGGAGGATGGATATAACCTGATCTGGGATCAGGCAGTGAGGCAGGGCTTTACTGTCCTACCAGGTGAACCGGGGGAGACTAGACTGGCAGTGAGGCAGGTCTTTACTGTCCTACCAGGTGAACCGGGGGAGACTAGACTGGCAGTGAGGCAGGGCTTTACTCTCTTACCAGGTGAACCGGGGGAGACTAGACTGGCTCCAGGTTCTGTGTGGATCTATGGTTGTGTGTGAAACGGAGGGCTCTGGACTAAAGCAGTGAACTGTACCGTGAGTCTGGACCAAAGCAGTGAACTGTACCGTGAGTCTGGACTAAAGCAGTGAACTGTACCGTGAGTCTGGACTAAAGCAGTGGACTGTACCGTGAGTCTGGACTAAAGCAGTGAACTGTACCGTGAGTCTGGACTAAAGCAGTGAACTGTACAGTGAGTCTGGACTAAAGCAGTGAACTGTACAGTGAGTCTGGACTAAAGCAGTGAACTGTACAGTGAGTCTGGACTAAAGCAGTGAACTGTACCGTGAGTCTGGACTAAAGCAGTGAACTGTACCGTGAGTCTGGACTAAAGCAGTGAACTGTACAGTGAGTCTGGACTAAAGCAGTGAACTGTACAGTGAGTCTGGACTAAAGCAGTGAACTGTACCGTGAGTCTGGACTAAAGCAGTGAACTGTACAGTGAGTCTGGACTAAAGCAGTGAACTGTACAGTGAGTCTGGACTAAAGCAGTGAACTATACAGTGAGTCTGGACTAAAGCAGTGAACTGTACCGTGAGTCTGGACTAAAGCAGTGAACTGTACAGTGAGTCTGGACTAAAGCAGTGAACTATACAGTGAGTCTGGACTAAAGCAGTGAACTGTACCGTGAGTCTGGACTAAAGCAGTGAACTGTACCGTGAGTCTGGACTAAAGCAGTGAACTGTACCGTGAGTCTGGACTAAAGCAGTGAACTGTACCGTGAGTCTGGACTAAAGCAGTGAACTGTACCGTGAGTCTGGACTAAAGCAGTGAACTGTACAGTGAGTCTGGACTAAAGCAGTGAACTGTACCGTGAGTCTGGACTAAAGCAGTGAACTGTACCGTGAGTCTGGACTAAAGCAATGAACTGTACAGTGAGTCTGGACTAAAGCAGTGAACTGTACAGTGAGTCTGGACTAAAGCAGTGAACTGTACCGTGAGTCTGGACTAAAGCAGTGAACTGTACAGTGAGTCTGGACTAAAGCAGTGAACTGTACCGTGAGTCTGGACTAAAGCAGTGAACTGTACCGTGAGTCTGGACTAAAGCAGTGAACTGTACAGTGAGTCTGGACTAAAGCAGTGAACTGTACAGTGAGTCTGGACTAAAGCAGTGAACTGTACCGTGAGTCTGGACTAAAGCAGTGAACTGTACAGTGAGTAGAGAGCCAACGTTTCCGTTGCGGTCATTACCACCACGCCAAAACAACAACAGAACATGAACTAATATTTCTGCCGAGGAGCACTTTGAAGATGCCAGAACAATCCACGTGTACTTTTCCTCTGCAAACAAAACGAGTAACGACTAGTCAGAGTTTAATACTTGGATCTTCAGCAGTTACCTAGTCGCCATGCTTTATTAGTTCAACAGGGTAAATACAGACAGGCAGCCTGTGTCTCTCCACACAGCAGCCAGATGGGGACAGAGTCTTTGTCTCTCCACACAGCAGCCAGATGGGGACAGAGTCTTTGTCTCTCCACACAGCAGCCAGATGGGGACAGGGTCTTTGTCGCTCCACACAGCAGCCAGATGGGGACAGAGTCTTTGTCTCTCCACACAGCAGCCAGATGGGGACAGAGTCTTTGTCTCTCCACACAGCAGCCAGATGGGGACAGAGTCTTTGTCTCTCCACACAGCAGCCAGATGGGGACAGAGTCTTTGTCTCTCCACACAGCAGCCAGATGGGGACAGAGTATTTGTCTTTGTCTCTCCGCACAGCAGCCAGATGGTGTTTGTCCTCAGCTCTCATGATGCTCAAGCATGTCATCATCACTGCCATTAGCTGAAGGTGACATCACCAAACAGGTGCATTGTTGGGGCTTTGTAGCGTAGATTCGTTCAAGGTTGGATACTGAAAACTGCCATTACACATGTCCACCTCCTCCCTCTTCCTCCCCTCTCCCTATCTCCTCAATCCTCCACCCTCTTCCTCCACCCTCCCTACCTCCTCCTCCCTCTTCCTCCCCTCTCCCTACCTCCTCAATCTTCCACCTCCTCCCTCCTCCTCCCCTCTCCCTCCCAAACCCTCTGTCTCCCTCATTGCTCTACCTCCTCCCTCTTCCTACCTCCTCCTGCTGCTCCCTCATTCCTCTACCTCCTCCCTCTTCCTACCTCCTCCTGCTGCTCCCTCATTCCTCTACATCCTCCCTCTCCTTACCTCCACCTCCTCCCTCTTCCTCCCCTCTCCCTACCTCCTCCCTCTTCCTCCCCTCTCCCTACCTCCTCCTCCTGCTCCCTCATTCCTCTACCTCCTCCCTAAAACCTCCTCCTGCTCTCTCATTCATCCCCTGTTCCTCCCTCCTCCTCCTGCTCCCTCATTCCTCTACCTCCTTCCTACCTCCTCCTCCTGCTCCCACATTCCTCTACCTCCTCCCTCCCTACCTCCTCCTGCTCCCTCATTCCTCCCCTGTTTCTACCTCCTCCTCCTGCTCCCTCATTCCTCTACCTCCTTCCTACCTCCTCCTGCTCCCTCATTTCTCTACCTCCTCCCTACCTCCTCCTCCTGCTCCCTCATTCCTCCCCTGTTCCTACCTCCTCCTCCTGCTCCCTCATTTCTCTACTTCCTCCCTACCTCCTCCTGCTCCCTCATATATCCCCTGTTCCTACCTCCTCCTCCTGCTCCCTCATTCCTCCCTACCTCCTCCTCCTCCTGCTCCCTCAATCCTCTACCTCCTTCCTACCTCCTCCTCCTGCTCCCTCATTTCTCTACCTCCTCCCTACCCCCTCCTCCTGCTCCCTCATTCCTCCCCTGTTCCTACCTCCTCCTCCTGCCCTCTCATTCCTCTACCTCCTTCCTACCTCCTCCTCCTGCTCCCTCATTCCTCTACCTCCTTCTCCTGCTCCCTCATTTCTCTACCTCCTTCCTACCTCCTCCTGCTTCCTCATTTCTCTACCTCCTTCCTCGCTCCTCCTCCTGCTCCCTCATTCCTCTACCTCCTTCCTACCTCCTCCTCCTGCTCCCTCATTCCTCTACCTCCTCCTCCTGCTCCCTCATTCCTCTAACTCCTTCCTACCTCCTCCTCCTGCTCCCTCATTCCTCTACCTCCTTCTTACCTCCTCCTCCTGCTCCCTCATTCCTCTCTCCTTCCTACCTCCTCCTCCTGCTCCCTCATTCCTCTACCTCCTTCCTACCTCCTCCTCCCTCATTCCTCTACCTCCTTCCTACCTCCTTCCTACCTCCTCCTCCTGCTCCCTCATTCCTCTACCTCCTTCCTACCTCCTCCTCCTGCTCCCTCATTCCTCTCTCCTTCCTACCTCCTCCTGCTCCTCCCTCATTCCTCTACCTCCTTCCTACCTCCTCCTCCTGCTCCCTCATTCCTCTACCTCCTTCCTACCTCCTTCCTACCTCCTCCTCCTCCTCCTGCTCCCTCCACCTCCTCTCTCATTCCTCCCATCATCCTACCTCCTTTTTCCCCATTAAGATAAATAAGGATATATTAGAAAGCCAATCACCATTGCCCAGCGAGATGTGTGTGTCTGTGTCCTCTCAGGGCCTGGTCGTAATCCTAGCTGAGGGTTAAAGTGCATAGAAGGGGACACTATTTTAAATAAGTCCTGGTCTGTTTCCATAGAAACAGCAGACAACATTATTGGCCAAATGATGAGAGGGCTGGACTCACGACACACACACGGCATCGACTATATGAAAGAGCGGTTTAAATAAACCCAGGGTGTTCAGCCTCGAGACAGAGAGGAGCACTAGACAGCTCTGTGTGTGATTAATGACGAGAGCAGCTGAGAGGAGAGAGGAGGGGAGCAAAGAGAAGGGAAGGGAAAAGGAGAGGAAAGAGGGGAGGGGAGAGGAGAGGAAAGAGGGGAGCAGAGAGGAGAGGAGAGGAGGGGAGCAGAGAGGGGAGGAGAGGAGGGGAGCAGAGAGGAGAGCAAAGAGGGGAGGAGAGAGGAGAGCAGAGAGGAGGAGAGAGGAGAGCATAGTGGAGCGGAGAGGAGAGCAGAGAGGGGAGGAGGGGAGCAGAGAGGGGAGGAGGGGAGCAGAGATGGGAGGATGGGAGCAGAGAGGGGAGGAGAGAGGAGAGCAGAGAGGAGTGGAGAGTAGAGCAGAGAGGGGAGCAGAGACGAGAGCAGAGGAGAGCAGAGGAGTGCAGAGGAGAGCAGAGAGGGGAGCAGAGAGGAGAGCAGAGAGGGGAGCAGAGAGGGGAGGAGGAGGAGCAGAGAGTGGCGGAGGGGAGCAGAGAGGGGAGGAGAGTGGAGGAGGGGAGCAGAGAGGGGAGGAGAGTGGTGGAGGGAGCAGAGAGGGGAGGATGAGAGCAGAAAGGAGAGTAGGGGAGCAGAGAGGGGAGGAGAGAGGAGAGCAGAGAGGTGAGCAGAGAGGGGAGGAGGGGAGCAGAGAGGGGAGGAGAATGGAGGAGGGGAGCAGAGAGGGGAGGAGAATGGAGGAGGGGAGCAGAGAGGGGAGGAGAGAGGAGGGGAGCAGAGAGCAGAGAGGAGAGGAGCAGTAGACAGCTCTGTGTGAGATAAATGAGACCAGCTTTATATCAGTCTGACAAGAGCAGCAGATGAGAGGAGAGGATGAGAGAAGAGGAGCAGAGGGGATAGAGGAAAGGAGAAGGGGGGAGCAGGGAAGAGAGAAAAGGTGGGGAGGGGAGAGGATGAGAGGAGAGGAGCAGAGGGGATAGAGGAAAGGAGAAGGGGGGAGCAGGGAAGAGAGAAAAGGTGGGGAGGGGAGAGGATGAGAGAAGAGGAGCAGAGGGGATAGAGGAAAGGAGGGGAGGGAGAGGAGCAGGAGATATCTTGGTGTGTGATTAGAGAGACCAGCTTTATATCAGTCTGATGAGAGCAGCAGAGGAGCAGAGGGGATAGAGGAAAGGAGGGGAGGGAGAGGAGCAGGAGATATCTTGGTGTGACCAGCTTTTTATCTGCCTGATGAGAGCAGCAGAGGAGAGGTGTGGAGAGGATGAGAGAAGAGGAGCAGAGGGGATAGAGGAAAGAGGGGAGGGGGAGGGGGGAGGAGCAGTAGATATCTCTGTGTGTGATTAGAGAGACCAGCTTTATATCAGTCTGATGAGAGCAGCAGGGGAGAGGAGAAATGACCAGAGATATATAGGTAGAGGAAGACCAGAGAGGTAGAGGAAGACCAGAGAGGTAGAGGAAGACCAGAGAGGAAGAGGAAGACCAGAGAGGTAGAGGAAGACCAGAGGTAGAGGAAGACCAGAGGTAGAGGAAGACCAGAGAGGTAGAGGAAGACCAGAGAGGTAGAGGAAGACCAGAGAGGTAGAGGAAGACCAGAGAGGTAGAGGAAGACCAGAGAGGTAGAGGAAGACCAGAGAGGTAGAGGAAGA
This sequence comes from Oncorhynchus mykiss, assembly GCF_057628025.1. Classification (NCBI taxonomy): domain Eukaryota; kingdom Metazoa; phylum Chordata; class Actinopteri; order Salmoniformes; family Salmonidae; genus Oncorhynchus; species Oncorhynchus mykiss. Next base: position 2,351,353 of record NC_143039.1, on the reverse strand, counting down.
CCAGAGAGGTAGAGGAAGACCAGAGGTAGAGGAAGACCAGAGAGGTAGAGGAAGACCAGAGGTAGAGGAAGACCAGAGGTAGAGGAAGACCAGAGGTAGAGGAAGACCAGAGGTAGAGGAAGACCAGAGAGGTAGAGTTAGAGGAAGACCAGAGAGGTAGAGGAAGACCAGAGAGGTAGAGGAAGACCAGAGGTAGAGGAAGACCAGAGAGGTAGAGGAAGACCAGAGAGGTAGAGGAAGACCAGAGAGGTAGAGGAAGACCAGAAAGGTAGAGGAAGACCAGAGAGGTAGAGGAAGACCAGAGGTAGAGGAAGACCAGAGGTAGAGGAAGACCAGAGAGGTAGAGGAAGACCAGAGAGGTAGAGGAAGACCAGAGAGGTAGAGGAAGACCAGAGAGGTAGAGGAAGACCAGAGGTAGAGGAAGACCAGAGAGGAAGAGGAAGACCAGAGAGGTAGAGGAAGACCAGAGGTAGAGGAAGACCAGAGAGGTAGAGGAAGACCAGAGAGGTAGAGGAAGACCAGAGAGGTAGAGGAAGACCAGAGAGGTAGAGGAAGACCAGAGAGGTAGAGGAAGACCAGAGAGGTAGAGGAAGACCAGAGAGGTAGAGGAAGACCAGAGAGGTAGAGGAAGACCAGAGGTAGAGGAAGACCAGAGAGGTAGAGGAAGACCAGAGGTAGAGGAAGACCAGAGGTAGAGGAAGACCAGAGGTAGAGGAAGACCAGAGGTAGAGGAAGACCAGAGAGGTAGAGTTAGAGGAAGACCAGAGAGGTAGAGGAAGACCAGAGAGGTAGAGGAAGACCAGAGAGGTAGAGGAAGACCAGAGAGGTAGAGGAAGACCAGAGGTAGAGGAAGACCAGAGGTTGAGGAAGACCAGAGAGGTAGAGGAAGACCAGAGAGGTAGAGGAAGACCAGAGAGGTAGAGGAAGACCAGAGAGGTAGAGGAAGACCAGAGGTAGAGGAAGACCAGAGGTAGAGGAAGACCAGAGAGGTAGAGTTAGAGGAAGACCAGAGAGGTAGAGGAAGACCAGAGAGGTAGAGGAAGACCAGAGAGGTAGAGGAAGACCAGAGAGGTAGAGGAAGAACAGAGAGGTAGAGGAAGACCAGAGGTAGAGGAAGACCAGAGAGGTAGAGGAAGACCAGAGGTATAGGAAGACCAGAGGTAGAGGAAGACTAGAGGTAGAGGAAGACCAGAGGTAGAGGAAGACCAGAGAGGTAGAGGTAGAGGAAGACCAGAGAGGTAGAGGAAGACCAGAGAGGTAGAGGAAGACCAGAGAGGTAGAGGAAGACCAGAGAGGTAGAGGAAGACCAGAGGTAGAGGAAGACCAGAGGTAGAGGAAGACCAGAGGTAGAGGAAGACCAGAGGTAGAGGAAGACCAGAGGTAGAGGAAGACCAGAGAGGAAGACCAGAGAGGTAGAGGAAGACCAGAGGTAGAGGAAGACCAGAGAGGTAGAGTTAGAGGAAGACCAGAGAGGTAGAGTTAGAGGAAGACCAGAGAGGTAGAGGTAGAGGAAGACCAGAGAGGTAGAGGAAGACCAGAGAGGTAGAGGAAGACCAGAGAGGTAGCGGAAGACCAGAGAGGTAGAGGAAGACCAGAGGTAGAGGAAGACCAGAGGTAGAGGAAGACCAGAGGTAGAGGAAGACCAGAGAGGTAGAGTAGAGGAAGACCAGAGAGGTAGAGGAAGACCAGAGAGGTAGAGGAAGACCAGAGGTAGAGGAAGACCAGAGGTAGAGGAAGACCAGAGGCAGAGGAAGACCAGAGAGGTAGAGGAAGACCAGAGAGGTAGAGGAAGACCAGAGAGGTAGAGGAAGACCAGAGGTAGAGGAAGACCAGAGAGGTAGAGGAAGACCAGAGAGGTAGAGGAAGACCAGAGAGGTAGAGGAAGACCAGAGGTAGAGGAAGACCAGAGGTAGAGGAAGACCAGAGAGGTAGAGGAAGACCAGAGAGGTAGAGGAAGACCAGAGAGGTAGAGGAAGACCAGAGAGGTAGAGGAAGACCAGAGAGGTAGAGGAAGACCAGTGAGGTAGGTAGAGGAAGACCAGAGAGGTAGGTAGAGGAAGACCAGCGAGAGAGAAAGACCAGAGAGGTAGAGGTAGAGAAAGACCAGAGAGGTAGAGATAGAGAAAGACCAGAGAGGTAGAGATAGAGGAAGACCAGAGAGGTAGGTAGAGGAAGACCAGCGAGAGAGAAAGACCAGAGAGGTAGAGGTAGAGAAAGACCAGAGAGGTAGAGATAGAGAAAGACCAGAGAGGTAGAGGTAGAGGAAGACCAGAGAGATGGGTAGAGGAAGACCAGAGAGATGGGTAGAGGAAGACCAGAGAGATGGGTAGAGGAAGACCAGAGAGATAGAGGTAGAGGAAGAACCCGTCTGTATCCTAAACTATTCCCTGAATAGTGCACTACTGCAGCATGTCTGATTATAAGTGAACACTTTGGATGTGGGGGGGGTTGAGATGTAAATACAACAGCATTGAATCAGCAGGGGGGGGGTGAGATGTAAATACAATAGCAGGATGTGGGGGGGGTTTGAGATGTAAATACAACAGCATTGAATCAGCAGGGGGGGGGGGGTTGAGATGTAAATACAACAGCAGGATGTAGGGGGGGGGGGGGGGTTTGAGATGTAAATACAACAGCATTGAATCAGCAGGGGGGGGGGGGGTTGAGATGTAAATACAACAGCAGGATGTGGGGGGGGGGTTGAGATGTAAATACAACAGCAGGATGTGGGGGGGGGGGGGTGAGATGTAAATACAACAGCAGGATGTGGAGGGGGGGGGTGTGAGATGTAAACACAACAGCAGGATGTGGGGGGGGGGGGTGAGATGTAAATACAACAGCAGGATGTGGGGGGGGGGGGTTGAGATGTAAATACAACAGCAGGATGTGGGGGGGGGGTGTGAGATGTAAACACAACAGCAGGATGTGGGGGGGGGGTGTGAGATGTAAACACAACAGCAGGATGTGGGGGGGGGGTGTGAGATGTAAACACAACAGCAGGATGTGGGGGGGGGGTGTGAGATGTAAACACAACAGCAGGATGTGGGGGGGGGGGTGTGAGATGTAAACACAACAGCAGGATGTGGGGGGGGGGTGTGAGATGTAAACACAACAGCAGGATGTGGGGGGGGGGTGTGAGATGTAAACACAACAGCAGGATGTGGGGGGGGGGGGGTGAGATGTAAATACAACAGCAGGATGTGGGGGGGGGGGGGTTGAGATGTAAATACAACAGCAGGATGTGGGGGGGGGTTGAGATGTAAATACAACAGCAGGATGTGGGGGGGGGTTGAGATGTAAATACAACAGCAGGATGTGGGGGGGGGGGGGTTGAGATGTAAATACAACAGCAGGATGTGGGGGGGGGGGGTTGAGATGTAAATACAACAGCAGGATGTGGGGGGGGGGGTTGAGATGTAAATACAACAGCAGGATGTGGGGGGGGGGGGGTTGAGATGTAAACACAACAGCAGGATGTGGGGGGGGGGGGGTTGAGATGTAAATACAACAGTAGGATGTGGGGGGGGGGGTTGAGATGTAAATACAACAGCAGGATGTGGGGGGGGGTTGAGATGTAAATACAACAGCAGGATGTGGGGGGGGGGGTTGAGATGTAAATACAACAGCAGGATGTGGGGGGGGGTTGAGATGTAAATACAACAGTAGGATGGGGGGGGGGGTTGAGATGTAAATACAACAGCAGGATGTGGGGGGGGGGTTGAGATGTAAATACAACAGCAGGATGTGGGGGGGGGGGTTGAGATGTAAATACAACAGCAGGATGTGGGGGGGGGGGGGGTTGAGATGTAAATACAACAGTAGGATGGGGGGGGGGGGGTTGAGATGTAAATACAACAGCAGGATGTGGGGGGGGGGTTGAGGTGTAAATACAACAGCAGGATGTGGAGGGGGGGGGGTGTGAGATGTAAACACAACAGCAGGATGTGGGGGGGGGGGGGGGGTGAGATGTAAATACAACAGCAGGATGTGGGGGGGGGGGGGTTGAGATGTAAATACAACAGTAGGATGGGGGGGGGGTTGAGATGTAAATACAACAGCAGGATGTAGGGGGGGGCGAGATGTAAATACAACAGCATTGAATCAGCAGGGGGGGGGGGGGGGTTGAGATGTAAATACAACAGCAGGATGTGGGGGGGGGGTTGAGATGTAAATACAACAGCAGGATGTGGGGGGGGGGGGTTGAGGTGTAAACACAACAGCAGGATGTGGGGGGGGGGGGGTGAGATGTAAATACAACAGCAGGATGTGGGGGGGGGGGGGGGTTGAGATGTAAATACAACAGTAGGATGGGGGGGGGGTTGAGATGTAAATACAACAGCAGGATGTAGGGGGGGGCGAGATGTAAATACAACAGTAGGATGGGGGGGGGGGTTGAGATGTAAATACAACAGCAGGATGTAGGGGGGGGCGAGATGTAAATACAACAGTAGGATGGGGGGGGGGGTTGAGATGTAAATACAACAGTAGGATGTAGGGGGGGGGCGAGATGTAAATACAACAGTAGGATGTAGGGGGGGGGTTGAGATGTAAATACAACAGCATTGAATCAGCAGGGGGGGGGGGGGTTGAGATGTAAATACAACAGCAGGATGTGGGGGGGGGGGGGGGGGGAGTTTAGGTGTAATTACAACAGCAGGATGTAGGGGGGGGGCGAGATGTAAATACAACAGTAGGATGGGGGGGGGGTTGAGATGTAAATACAACAGTAGGATGGGGGGGGGGGTTGAGATGTAAATACAACAGTAGGATGGGGGGGGGGGCGAGATGTAAATACAACAGTAGGATGGGGGGGGGGTTGAGATGTAAATACAACAGTAGGATGTAGGGGGGGGGCGAGATGTAAATACAACAGCAGGATGTGGGGGGGGGTTGAGATGTAAATACAACAGTAGGATGTAGGGGGGGGGCGAGATGTAAATACAACAGCAGGATGTGGGGGGGGGGTTGAGATGTAAATACAACAGTAGGATGGGGGGGGGGGTTGAGATGTAAATACAACAGCAGGATGTAGGGGGGGGGCGAGATGTAAATACAACAGCAGGATGTGGGGGGGGGTTGAGATGTAAATACAACAGTAGGATGGGGGGGGGGGGTTGAGATGTAAATACAACAGCAGGATGTGGGGGGGGGGTGAGATGTAAATACAACAGCAGGATGTAGGGGGGGGGGGTGAGATGTAAATACAACAGCAGGATGTAGGGGGGGGGGGGGTTGAGATGTAAACACAACAGCAGGATGTGGGGGGGGGTTGAGATGTAAACACAACAGCAGGATGTGGGGGGGGGGAGTTTAGGTGTAATTACAACAGCAGGATGTAGGGGGGGGGGGGGTTGAGATGTAAACACAACAGCAGGATGTGGGGGGGGGTTGAGATGTAAATACAACAGCAGGATGTGGGGGGGGTTGAGATGTAAATACAACAGCAGGATGTAGGGGGGGGGGTGAGATGTAAATACAACAGCAGGATGTAGGGGGGGGGTGAGATGTAAATACAACAGCAGGATGTGGGGGGGGGGGTTGAGATGTAAATACAACAGCAGGATGTGGGGGGGGGGGGTTGAGATGTAAATACAACAGCAGGATGGGGGGGGGGGTGTTGAGATGTAAATACAACAGCAGGATGTGGGGGGGGTTGAGATGTAAATACAACAGCAGGATGTGGGGGGGGGGGGTTGAGATCTACAGTGCCTTGCGAAAGTATTCGGCCCCCTTGAACTTTGCGACCTTTTGCCACATTTCAGGCTTCAAACATAAAGATATAAAACTGTATTTTTTTGTGAAGAATCAACAACAAGTGGGACACAATCATGAAGTGGAACGACATTTATTGGATATTTCAAACTTTTTTAACAAATCAAAAACTGAAAAATTGGGCGTGCAAAATTATTCAGCCCCTTTAAGTTAATACTTTGTAGCGCCACCTTTTGCTGCGATTACAGCTGTAAGTCGCTTGGGGTATGTCTCTATCAGTTTTGCACATCGAGAGACTGACATTTTTTCCCATTCCTCCTTGCAAAACAGCTCGAGCTCAGTGAGGTTGGATGGAGAGCATTTGTGAACAGCAGTTTTCAGTTATTTCCACAGATTCTCGATTGGATTCAGGTCTGGACTTTGACTTGGCCATTCTAACACCTGGATATGTTTATTTTTGAACCATTCCATTGTAGATTTTGCTTTATGTTTTGGATCATTGTCTTGTTGGAAGACAAATCTCCGTCCCAGTCTCAGGTCTTTTGCAGACTCCATCAGGTTTTCTTCCAGAATGGTCTTGTATTTGGCTCCATCCATCTTCCCATCAATTTTAACCATCTTCCCTGTCCCTGCTGAAGAAAAGCAGGCCCAAACCATGATGCTGCCACCACCATGTTTGACAGTGGGGATGGTGTGTTGCTTTTACGCCAAACATAACGTTTTGCATTGTTGCCAAAAAGTTCAATTTTGGTTTCATCTGACCAGAGCACCTTCTTCCACATGTTTGGTGTGTCTCCCAGGTGGCTTTTGGCAAACTTTAAACAACACTTTTTATGGATATCTTTAAGAAATGGCTTTCTTCTTGCCACTCTTCCATAAAGGCCAGATTTGTGCAATATACGACTGATTGTTGTCCTATGGACAGAGTCTCCCACATCAGCTGTAGATCTCTGCAGTTCATCCAGAGTGATCATGGGCCTCTTGGCTGCATCTCTGATCAGTCTTCTCCTTGTATGAGCTGAAAGTTTAGAGGGACGGCCAGGTCTTGGTAGATTTGCAGGGGTCTGATACTCCTTCCATGTCAATATTATCCCTTGCACAGTGCTCCTTGGGATGTTTAAAGCTTGGGAAATATTTTTGTATCCAAATCCGGCTTTAAACTTCTTCACAACAGTATCTCGGACCTGCCTGGTGTGTTCCTTGTTCTTCATGATGCTCTCTGCGCTTTTAACGGACCTCTGAGACTATCACAGTGCAGGTGCATTTATACAGAGACTTGATTACACACAGGTGGATTGTATTTATCATCATTAGTCATTTAGGTCAACATTGGATCATTCAGAGATCCTCACTGAACTTCTGGAGAGAGTTTGCTGCACTGAAAGTAGAGGGGCTGAATAATTTTGCACGCCCAATTTTTCAGTTTTTGAATTGTTAAAAAAGTTTGAAATATCCAATAAATGTCGTTCCACTTCATGATTGTGTCCCACTTGTTGTTGATTCTTCACAAAAAGATAGTTTTATATCTTTATGTTTGAAGCCTGAAATGTGGCAAAAGGTTGCAAAGTTCATGGGGGCCGAATACTTTCGCAAGGCACTGTAAATAAAACAGCAGGATGTGGGGGGGGAGTTAACCCACTGTTTCTAGACCAGTTAACCCACTAGACCAGTTAACCCACTAGGCCAGTTAACCCACTGTTCCTAGGCCAGTTAACCCACTGTTCCTAGACCAGTTAACCCACTGTTCCTAGGCCAGTTAACCCACTGTTCCTAGGCCAGTTAACCCACTGTTCCTAGGCCAGTTAACCCACTGTTCCTAGGCCAGTTAACCCACTGTTCCTAGGCCAGTTAACCCACTGTTCCTAGACCAGTTAACCCACTGTTCCTAGACCAGTTAACCCACTGTTCCTAGACCAGTTAACCCACTGTTCCTAGACCAGTTAACCCACTGTTCCTAGACCAGTTAACCCACTGTTCCTAGACCAGTTAACCCACTGTTCCTAGACCAGTTAACCCACTGTTCCTAGACCAGTTAACCCACTGTTCCTAGACCAGTTAACCCACTGTTCCTAGACCAGTTAACCAACTGTTCCTAGACTGTTCCCCGGTAGTCCGTCATTGAAAATAAGAATTTGTTCTTAACTGACTTGCCTAGTTAAATAAAGGCTAAAATAAGACTCTGTGTCTGTTAGCGGCTATAAGTCTGTGCGTGTTAGCAGCCATAACTCTGTGCGTGTTAGCAGCTATAAGTCTGTGCGTGTTAGCAGCTATAACTCTGTGCGTGTTAGCAGCTATAACTCTGTGCGTGTTAGCAGCTATAACTCTGTGCGTGTTAGCAGCTATAACTCTGTGCGTGTTAGCAGCTATAACTCTGTGCGTGTTAGCAGCTATAACTCTGTGCGTGTTAGCAGCTATAACTCTGTGCGTGTTAGCAGCTATAACTCTGTGCGTGTTAGCAGCTATAACTCTGTGCGTGTTAGCAGCTATAACTCTGTGCGTGTTAGCAGCTATAACTCTGTGCGTGTTAGCAGCTATAACTCTGTGCGTGTTAGCAGCTATAACTCTGTGCGTGTTAGCAGCTATAACTCTGTGTGTTAGCAGCTATAACTCTGTGCGTTAGCAGCTATAACTCTGTGCGTGTTAGCAGCTATAACTCTGTGCGTGTTAGCAGCTATAACTCTGTGTGTTAGCAGCTATAACTCTGTGCGTGTTAGCAGCTATAACTCTGTGTGTGTTAGCAGCTATAACTCTGCGTGTTAGCAGCTATAACTCTGTGCGTGTTAGCAGCTATAACTCTGTGTGTTAGCAGCTATAACTCTGTGCGTGTTAGCAGCTATAACTCTGCGTGTGTTAGCAGCTATAACTCTGCGTGTTAGCAGCTATAACTCTGTGTGTGTTAGCAGCTATAACTCTGTGCGTGTTAGCAGCTATAACTCTGTGCGTGTTAGCAGCTATAACTCTGTGCGTGTTAGCAGCTATAACTCTGTGCGTGTTAGCAGCTATAACTCTGTGCGTGTTAGCAGCTATAACTCTGTGCGTGTTAGCAGCTATAACTCTGTGTGTGTTAGCAGCTATAACTCTGTGCGTGTTAGCAGCTATAACTCTGTGTGTGTTAGCAGCTATAACTCTGTGCGTGTTAGCAGCTATAACTCTGTGCGTGTTAGCAGCTATAACTCTGTGCGTGTTAGCAGCTATAACTCTGTGTGTGTTAGCAGCTATAACTCTGTGCGTGTTAGCAGCTATAACTCTGTGTGTGTTAGCAGCTATAACTCTGTGCGTGTTAGCAGCTATAACTCTGTGTGTGTTAGCAGCTATAACTCTGTGCGTGTTAGCAGCTATAACTCTGTGCGTGTTAGCAGCTATAACTCTGTGTGTTAGCAGCTATAACTCTGTGCGTGTTAGCAGCTATAACTCTGTGTGTGTTAGCAGCTATAACTCTGCGTGTTAGCAGCTATAACTCTGTGCGTGTTAGCAGCTATAACTCTGTGTGTTAGCAGCTATAACTCTGTGCGTGTTAGCAGCTATAACTCTGTGTGTGTTAGCAGCTATAACTCTGCGTGTTAGCAGCTATAACTCTGTGTGTGTTAGCAGCTATAACTCTGTGCGTGTTAGCAGCTATAACTCTGTGCGTGTTAGCAGCTATAACTCTGTGTGTTAGCAGCTATAACTCTGTGTGTTAGCAGCTATAACTCTGTGTGTTAGCAGCTATAACTCTGTGCGTGTTAGCAGCTATAACTCTGTGCGTGTTAGCAGCTATAACTCTGTGTGTGTTAGCAGCTATAACTCTGTGCGTGTTAGCAGCTATAACTCTGTGTGTGTTAGCAGCTATAACTCTGTGCGTGTTAGCAGCTATAACTCTGTGCGTGTTAGCAGCTATAACTCTGTGCGTGTTAGCAGCTATAACTCTGTGTGTGTTAGCAGCTATAACTCTGTGCGTGTTAGCAGCTATAACTCTGTGTGTGTTAGCAGCTATAACTCTGTGCGTGTTAGCAGCTATAACTCTGTGTGTGTTAGCAGCTATAACTCTGTGCGTGTTAGCAGCTATAACTCTGTGCGTGTTAGCAGCTATAACTCTGTGCGTGTTAGCAGCTATAACTCTGTGTGTGTTAGCAGCTATAACTCTGCGTGTCCTGAATAATGGAAGAATGCTTTGCAGAAGTAAAGAACTCTGTTCTGTGAGATGGTCAATATTCCCGTTGCCGTCAACTAAAAGCTCTCTGGGCAAGAAAACCAAGAAACAAATGCCAGATCTCCTACTAATCAATTCTTAATGATGACTCCATTCTTCACTTTAGAGACACGATGTCAAACGGAAGCATGTTTAGGCAAATCAGTGAACGTTTAAAGGTGCAGAGAGAGAGAGAGAGAGAGAGAGAGAGAGAGAGAGACCAGCGAGCGTTGCCCGTCGTTGTTGTAGAAATACAGAAACACTGAAATAGATCAACAAGAGAACAAATCACATGAGACTCCTTCACTTCAACCTTCAAGAGCGAGAATTACTAATCAGGCACCTTGTTCCCTACCTTAAACTGACTGTGTTATAGCTTGTAGGGAGAACAGCACCTTGTTCCCTACCTTAAACTGACTGTGTTATAGCTGGTCAGAACAGCACCTTGTTCCCTACCTTAAACTGACTGTGTTATAGCTGGTAGGGAGAACAGCACCTTGTTCCCTACCTTAAACTGACTGTGTTATAGCTGGTAGGGAGAACAGCACCTTGTTCCCTACCTTAAACTGACTGTGTTATAGCTGGTAGGGAGAACAGCACCTTGTTCCCTACCTTAAACTGACTGTGTTATAGCTGGTAGGGAGAACAGCACCTTGTTCCCTACCTTAAACTGACTGTGTTATAGCTGGTCAGAGCAGCACCTTGTCCCCTACCTTAAACTGACTGTGTTATAGCTGGTAGGGAGAACAGCACCTTGTTCCCTACATTAAACTGACTGTGTTATAGCTGGTCAGAGCAGCACCTTGTCCCCTACCTTAAACTGACTGTGTTATAGCTGGTCAGAGCAGCACCTTGTTCCCTACCTTAAACTGACTGTGTTATAGCTGGTAGGGAGAACAGCACCTTGTTCCCTACCTTAAACTGACTGTGTTATAGCTGGTCAGAACAGCACCTTGTTCCCTACCTTAAACTGACTGTGTTATAGCTGGTCAGAACAGCACCTTGTTCCCTACCTTAAACTGACTGTGTTATAGCTGGTCAGAACAGCACCTTGTTCCCTACCTTAAACTGACTGTGTTATAGCTGGTAGGGAGAACAGCACCTTGTTCCCTACCTTAAACTGACTGTGTTATAGCTGGTAGGGAGAACAGCACCTTGTTCCCTACCTTAAACTGACTGTGTTATAGCTGGTCAGAACAGCACCTTGTTCCCTACCTTAAACTGACTGTGTTATAGCTGGTAGGGAGAACAGCACCTTGTTCCCTACCTTAAACTGACTGTTATAGCTGGTAAGGAGAACAGCACCTTGTTCCCTACCTTAAACTGACTGTGTTATAGCTGGTCAGAACAGCACCTTGTTCCCTACCTTAAACTGACTGTGTTATAGCTGGTAGGGAGAACAGCACCTTGTTCCCTACCTTAAACGGACTGTGTTATAGCTGGTCAGAACAGCACCTTGTTCCCTACCTTAAACTAACTGTTATAGCTGGTCAGAACAGCACCTTGTTCCCTACCTTAAACGGACTGTTATAGCTGGTCAGAACACTATACAGACAGAGAGGAAACAGTAGAACACTATACAGACAGAGAGGAAACAATAGAACACTATACAGACAGAGAGGGAACAGTAGAACACTATACAGACAGAGAGGAAACAGTAGAACACTATACAGAGAGATATAGCAGAGAGGAAACAGTAGAACACTATACAGACAGAGATATAGCAGAGGGAGAACAGTAGAACACTATACAGACAGAGATATAGCAGAGGGAGAACAGTAGAACACTATACAGACAGAGAGGGAACAGTAGAACACTATACAGACAGAGATATAGCTGAGAGGGAACAGTAGAACACTATACTAACAGAGGGAACAGTAGAACACTATACAGACAGAGAGGGAACAGTAGAACACAATACAGACAGAGCGGGAACAGTAGAACACTATACATACAGCGATATAGCAGAGGGAGAACAGTAGAACACTATACAGACAGAGATATAGCAGAGGGAGAACAGTAGAACACTATACAGACAGAGATATAGCAGAGAGGGAACAGTAGAACACTATACAGACAGAGAGGAAACAGTCGAACACTATACAGACAGACACATAGCAGAGAGGGAACAGTAGAACCCTATACAGACAGATATTCCGAAGAGGGAGAACACTAGAACACTATACAGACAAATATATAGTAGAGGGAGAACAGTTGAACACTATACAGACAGAGATATAGCAGAGGGCGAACAGTAGAACAATATACAGACAGAGATATAGCAGAGAGGGAACAGTAGAACACTATACAGACAGAGAGGAAACAGTCGAACACTATACAGACAGAGACATAGCAGAGAGGGAACAGTAGAACCCTATACAGACAGAGTTATAGCAGAGGGAGAACAGTAGAACTCTATACAGACAGATATTCCGAAGAGGGAGAACACTAGAACACTATACAGACAGATATATAGTAGAGGGAGAACAGTAGAACTCTATACAGACAGATATTCCGAAGAGGGAGAACACTAGAACACTATACAGACAGATATATAGTAGAGGGAGAACAGTAGAACTCTATACAGACAGATATTCCGAAGAGGGAGAACACTAGAACACTATACAGACAGATATATAGTAGAGGGAGAACAGTAGAACACTATACAGAGAGAGGGAACAGAAGAACACTATACAGACAGAGAGGGAACAGTAGAACACTATACAGACAGAGATATAGCAGAGGGAGAACAGTAGAACATTATACAGACAGAGATATAGCAGAGAGGGAACAGTAGAACACTATACAGACAGAGGTATAGCAAAGAGGGAACAGTAGAACACTACACAGACAGAGGTATAGCAGAGAGGGAACAGTAGAACACTATACAGACAGAGGTATAGCAGAGAGGGAACAGTAGAACACTATACAGACAGAGGTATAGCAGAGAGGGAACAGTAGATCACTACACAGACAGAGGGAGAACAGTAGAGCACTATACAGACAGAGGTATAGCAGAGAGGGAACAGTAGAACACTATACAGACAGAGGTATAGCAGAGAGGGAACAGTAGATCACTACACAGACAGAGGGAGAACAGTAGAGCACTATACAGACAGAGGTATAGCAGAGAGGGAACAGTAGAACACTATACAGACAGAGGGGGAACAGTAGAACACTATACAGACAGAGGTATAGCAGAGAGGGAACAGTAGAACACTATACAGACAGAGGTATAGCAGAGAGGGAACAGTAGAACACTATACAGACAGAGGTGTAGCAGAGAGGGAACAGTAGAACACTACACAGACAGAGGGGGAACAGTAGAACACTATACAGACAGAGGTATAGCAGAGAGGGAACAGTAGAACACTATACAGACAGAGGTATAGCAGAGAGGGAACAGTAGAACACTATACAGACAGAGGTGTAGCAGAGAGGGAACAGTAGAACACTACACAGACAGAGGGAGAACAGTAGAACACTATACAGACAGAGGTATAGCAGAGAGGGAACAGTAGAACACTATACAGACAGAGATATTGCAGAGAGGGAACAGTAGAACACTATACAGACAGAGAGGAAACAGTAGATCACTACACAGACAGAGGGAGAACAGTAGAGCACTATACAGACAGAGGTATAGCAGAGAGGGAACAGTAGAACACTATACAGACAGAGAGGGAACAGTAGAACACTATACAGACAGAGGTATAGCAGAGAGGGAACAGTAGAACACTATACAGACAGAGGTATAGCAGAGAGGGAACAGTAGAACACTATACAGACAGAGGTATAGCAGAGAGGGAACAGTAGAGCACTATACAGACAGAGGTATAGCAGAGAGGGAACAGTAGAACACTATACAGACAGAGATATTGCAGAGAGGGAACAGTAGAACACTATACAGACAGAGGTATAGCAGAGAGGGAACAGTAGAACACTATACAGACAGAGAGGGAACAGTAGAACACTATACAGACAGAGAGGGAACAGTAGAACACTACACAGACAGAGGTGTAGCAGAGGACTGTAACAGATCAGCTGTAGGGACGGAGCAGGGACAGTACGACCAGCTCAGAGTCGTGATAAATCCCCCAGACGCTGCACCATACTGTGGCCCTGTGCTGCAGGACCAACAGACAGAGAGCCATTCATCTGAACACTCAGGATTAATTATTCCTGCTTAACAGGAATGTTAAAAAAGCCATTTCAATCACGGTTTATCTGAGAGAATATTCAATAATTCATTGATGAATGAACTACCTTACACAGATTCAGTGGTTTAGAACTGTGTCCCAAAGCACCGGGTACAACACTGGGCACTGGGAACAACACTGGGCACTGGGCACAACACCGGGCACTGGGAACAACACTGGGCACATCACCGGGCACAACACTGGGCACTGGGAACAACACTGGGCACATCACCGGGCACAACACTGGGCACTGGGAACAACACTGGGCACATCACCGGGCACAACACTGGGCACTGGGAACAACACTGGGCACTGGGAACAACACTGGGCACTGGGAACAACACTGGGCACTGGGAACAACACTGGGCACTGGGAACAACACTGGGCACAACACTGGGCACAACACTGGGCACTGGGAACAACACTGGGCACTGGGAACAACACTGGGCACTGGGAACAACACTGGGCACTGGGAACAACACTGGGCACTGGGAACAACACTGGGCACATCACCGGGCACAACACTGGGCACTGGGAACAACACTGGGCACATCACAAGGCACAACACTGGGCACTGGGAACAACACTGGGCACATCACCGGGCACAACACTGGGCACTGGGAACAACACTGGGCACTGGGAACAACACTGGGCACTGGGAACAACACTGGGCACTGGGTACAACACTGGGCACTGGGAACAACACTGGGCACATCACCGGGCACAGCACTGGGTAAAACACTGGGAACAACACCTGGTACAACACTGGGCACAGCACTGGGTAAAACACTGGGAACAACACGTGGTACAACACTGGGCACAACACTGGGTAAAACACTGGGAACAACACCTGGTACAACACTGGGCACAGCACTGGGTAAAACACTGGGAACAACACCTGGTACAACACAGGGCACAGCACTGGGAAAAACACTGGGAACAACACCTGGTACAACACTGGGCACAACACTGGGTAAAACACTGGGAACAACACCTGGTACAACACTGGGCACAACACTGGGCACAACACTGGGCACTGGGAACAACACTGGGCACTGGGAACAACACTGGGCACTGGGAACAACACTGGGCACAACACTGGGCACATCACCGGGCACTGGGCACAACACCTGGTACAACACTGGGCACAACACTGGGCACAACACTGGGCACTGGGAACAACACTGGGCACTGGGAACAACACTGGGCACTGGGCACAACACTGGGCACAACACTGGGCACTGGGAACAACACTGGGCACTGGGCACAACACTGGGCACAACACTGGGCACTGGGCACAACACTGGGCACTGGGAACAACACTGGGCACAACACTGGGAACAACACTGGGCACAACACTGGGCACTGGGAACAACACTGGGCACTGGGAACAACACTGGGCACTGGGAACAACACTGGGCACAACACTGGGCACATCACCGGGCACTGGGCACAACACCTGGTACAACACTGGGCACAACACTGGGCACAACACTGGGCACTGGGAACAACACTGGGCACTGGGAACAACACTGGGCACTGGGCACAACACTGGGCACAACACTGGGCACTGGGAACAACACTGGGCACTGGGCACAACACTGGGCACAACACTGGGCACTGGGCACAACACTGGGCACTGGGAACAACACTGGGCACAACACTGGGAACAACACTGGGCACAACACTGGGCACTGGGAACAACACTGGGCACTGGGAACAACACTGGGCACTGGGAACAACACTGGGCACTGGGAACAACACTGGGCACAACACTGGGCACAACACTGGGCCCTGGGAACAACACTGGGCACTGGGAACAACACTGGGCACTGGGAACAACACTGGGCACAACACTGGGCACAACACTGGGCACTGGGAACAACACTGGGCACTGGGAACAACACTGGGCACTGGGAACAACACTGGGCACTGGGTACAACACTGGGCACTGGGTACAACACTGGGCACTGGGAACAACACTGGGAACAACACTGGGCACAACACCGGGCACAACACCGGGCACAACACTGGCTACAACACTGGCTACAACACTGGCTACAACACCGGGTACAACACCGAGCACAACACCGGGCACAACACCGGGCACAACACCGGGCACAACACCGGGCACAACACCGGGCACAACACCGGGCACAACACCGAGCACAACACCGGGCACAACACCGGGCACAACACTGGGTACAACACCGGGTACAACACCGAGCACAACACTGGGTACAACACCGGGCACAACACCGGGCACAACACCGAGCACAACACCGGGCACAACACCGGGCACAACACTGGGTACAACACCGAGCACAACACCGGGCACAACACCGAGCACAACACCGAGCACAACACCGGGCACAACACCGAGCACAACACCGAGCACAACACTGGGGACAACAACACACCATCCCTTCTGATAGATATGAGGTCAGGTAGACGGGACCCTCCCTCCTCCCCTCCTCCCCTCCCTTCTGATAGATATGAGGTCAGGCAGACGGGACCCTCCCTCCTCCCCTCCCTTCTGATAGATATGAGGTCAGGTAGACGGGACCCTCCCTCCTCCCCTCCCTTCTGATAGATATGAGGTCAGGCAGACGGGACCCTCCCTCCTCCCCTCCCTTCTGATAGATATGAGGTCACAACATCTGCATGTGGCCAATAGAATAACATCAGCATGTGGCCAATAGAATAACAATAACATCAGCATGTGACCAATAGAATAACATCAGCATGTGGCCAATAGAATAACATCAGCATGTGGCCAATAGAATAACAATAACATCAGCATGTGACCAATAGAATAACATCAGCATGTGACCAATAGAATAACATCAGCATGTGACCAATAGAATAACATCAGCATGTGACCAATAGAATAACATCAGCATGTGACCAATAGAATAACAATAACATCAGCATGTGACCAATAGAATAACATCAGCATGTGACCAATAGAATAACATCAGCATGTGGCCAATAGAATAACATCAGCATGTGACCAATAGAATAACATCAGCATGTGGCCAATATAATAACATCAGCATGTGACCAATAGAATAACAATAACATCAGCATGTGACCAATAGAATAACATCAGCATGTGGCCAATAGAATAACATCAGCATGTGGCCAATAGAATAACAATAACATCAGCATGTGACCAATAGAATAACATCAGCATGTGGCCAATAGAATAACAATAACATCAGCATGTGACCAATAGAATAACAATAACATCAGCATGTGACCAATATAATAACATCAGCATGTGGCCAATATAATAACATCAGCATGTGACCAATAGAATAACATCAGCATGTGACCAATAGAATAACAATAACATCAGCATGTGACCAATAGAATAACATCAGCATGTGGCCAATAGAATAACATCAGCATGTGGCCAATAGAATAACATCAGCATGTGGCCAATATAATAACATCAGCATGTGGCCAATAGAATAACAATAACATCAGCATGTGACCAATAGAATAACAATAACATCAGCATGTGACCAATAGAATAACATCAGCATGTGGCCAATATAATAACATCAGCATGTGACCAATAGAATAACATCAGCATGTGACCAATAGAATAACAATAACATCAGCATGTGACCAATAGAATAACATCAGCATGTGGCCAATAGAATAACATCAGCATGTGGCCAATAGAATAACATCAGCATGTGACCAATAGAATAACATCAGCATGTGGCCAATAGAATAACATCAGCATGTGGCCAATAGAATAACAATAACATCAGCATGTGACCAATAGAATAACATCAGCATGTGACCAATAGAATAACATCAGCATGTGACCAATAGAATAACATCAGCATGTGACCAATAGAATAACAATAACATCAGCATGTGACCAATAGAATAACATCAGCATGTGGCCAATAGAATAACATCAGCATGTGGCCAATAGAATAACAATAACATCAGCATGTGACCAATAGAATAACATCAGCATGTGACCAATATAATAACATCAGCATGTGGCCAATAGAATAACAATAACATCAGCATGTGACCAATAGAATAACATCAGCATGTGGCCAATATAATAACATCAGCATGTGACCAATAGAATAACAATAACATCAGCATGTGACCAATAGAATAACATCAGCATGTGGCCAATAGAATAACATCAGCATGTGGCCAATAGAATAACATCAGCATGTGGCCAATAGAATAACATCAGCATGTGGCCAATAGAATAACAATAACATCAGCATGTGACCAATAGAATAACAATAACATCAGCATGTGACCAATAGAATAACAATAACATCAGCATGTGACCAATAGAATAACAATAACATCAGCATGTGACCAATAGAATAACAATAACATCAGCATGTGACCAATAGAATAACAATAACATCAGCATGTGACCAATAGAATAACATCAGCATGTGACCAATAGAATAACATCAGCATGTGACCAATAGAATAACATCAGCATGTGACCAATAGAATAACATCAGCATGTGACCAATAGAATAACATCAGCATGTGGCCAATAGAATAACATCAGCATGTGACCAATAGAATAACATCAGCATGTGACCAATAGAATAACATCAGCATGTGACCAATAGAATAACATCAGCATGTGACCAATAGAATAACATCAGCATGTGGCCAATAGAATAACATCAGCATGTGGCCAATAGAATAACATCAGCATGTGACCAATAGAATAACAATAACATCAGCATGTGACCAATAGAATAACAATAACATCAGCATGTGACCAATAGAATAACATCAGCATGTGGCCAATAGAATAACATCAGCATGTGGCCAATAGAATAACATCAGCATGTGACCAATAGAATAACAATAACATCAGCATGTGGCCAATAGAATAACATCAGCATGTGGCCAATAGAATAACATCAGCATGTGGCCAATAGAATAACATCAGCATGTGACCAATAGAATAACATCAGCATGTGGCCAATAGAATAACATCAGCATGTGACCAATAGAATAACATCAGCATGTGGCCAATAGAATAACATCAGCATGTGGCCAATAGAATAACATCAGCATGTGGCCAATAGAATAACAATAACATCAGCATGTGACCAATAGAATAACATCAGCATGTGACCAATAGAATAACATCAGCATGTGGCCAATAGAATAACATCAGCATGTGGCCAATAGAATAACATCAGCATGTGGCCAATAGAATAACATCAGCATGTGACCAATAGAATAACATCAGCATGTGGCCAATATAATAACATCAGCATGTGACCAATAGAATAACATCAGCATGTGACCAATAGAATAACATCAGCATGTGGCCAATAGAATAACATCAGCATGTGACCAATAGAATAACAATAACATCAGCATGTGACCAATAGAATAACAATAACATCAGCATGTGACCAATAGAATAACATCAGCATGTGACCAATAGAATAACATCAGCATGTGGCCAATAGAATAACATCAGCATGTGACCAATAGAATAACATCAGCATGTGACCAATAGAATAACATCAGCATGTGACCAATAGAATAACATCAGCATGTGACCAATAGAATAACATCAGCATGTGGCCAATAGAATAACATCAGCATGTGGCCAATAGAATAACATCAGCATGTGACCAATAGAATAACAATAACATCAGCATGTGACCAATAGAATAACAATAACATCAGCATGTGACCAATAGAATAACATCAGCATGTGACCAATAGAATAACATCAGCATGTGACCAATAGAATAACATCAGCATGTGGCCAATATAATAACATCAGCATGTGGCCAATAGAATAACATCAGCATGTGACCAATAGAATAACAATAACATCAGCATGTGACCAATAGAATAACATCAGCATGTGACCAATAGAATAACATCAGCATGTGACCAATAGAATAACATCAGCATGTGGCCAATAGAATAACATCAGCATGTGGCCAATAGAATAACATCAGCATGTGGCCAATAGAATAACATCAGCATGTGACCAATAGAATAACATCAGCATGTGGCCAATATAATAACATCAGCATGTGACCAATAGAATAACATCAGCATGTGACCAATAGAATAACATCAGCATGTGGCCAATAGAATAACATCAGCATGTGGCCAATAGAATAACAATAACATCAGCATGTGACCAATAGAATAACAATAACATCAGCATGTGACCAATAGTATAACATCAGCATGTGGCCAATATAATAACATCAGCATGTGGCCAATAGAATAACAATAACATCAGCATGTGACCAATAGAATAACAATAACATCAGCATGTGACCAATAGAATAACAATAACATCAGCATGTGACCAATAGAATAACAATAACATCAGCATGTGACCAATAGAATAACAATAACATCAGCATGTGACCAATAGAATAACATCAGCATGTGACCAATAGAATAACATCAGCATGTGGCCAATAGAATAACATCAGCATGTGACCAATAGAATAACATCAGCATGTGGCCAATATAATAACATCAGCATGTGACCAATAGAATAACATCAGCATGTGGCCAATAGAATAACATCAGCATGTGGCCAATAGAATAACATCAGCATGTGACCAATAGAATAACATCAGCATGTGGCCAATAGAATAACAATAACATCAGCATGTGACCAATAGAATAACATCAGCATGTGGCCAATAGAATAACATCAGCATGTGACCAATAGAATAACAATAACATCAGCATGTGACCAATAGAATAACATCAGCATGTGACCAATAGAATAACATCAGCATGTGGCCAATAGAATAACAATAACATCAGCATGTGACCAATAGAATAACAATAACATCAGCATGTGACCAATAGAATAACATCAGCATGTGACCAATAGAATAACATCAGCATGTGGCCAATAGAATAACATCAGCATGTGACCAATAGAATAACATCAGCATGTGACCAATAGAATAACATCAGCATGTGGCCAATAAAATATGATTTGATTTTGATATGGCTGAAGCGCCCTCTAGAGGACAATAACAGATATTACAGCATGGTACAAACCATCCTGATTCCTGGTCAGGGTTAGTCCAGACACTACCAGTCTAATGGCTGGGTTAGTCCAGACACTACCAGTCTAATGGCTGGGTTAGTCCAGACACTACCAGTCCAATGGCTGGGTTAGGGTTAGTCCAGACACTACCAGTCTAATGGCTGGGTTAGTCCAGACACTACCAGTCTAATGGCTGGGTTAGTCCGGACACTACCAGTCTAATGGCTGGGTTAGGGTTAGTCCAGACACTACCAGTCTAATGGCTGGGTTAGTCCAGACACTACCAGTCCAATGGCTGGGTTAGGGTTAGTCCAGACACTACCAGTCTAATGGCTGGGTTAGTCCAGACACTACCAGTCTAATGGCTGGGTTAGTCCGGACACTACCAGTCTAATGGTTGGGTTAGTCCAGACACTACCAGTCTAATGGCTGGGTTAGTCCAGACACTACCAGTCTAATGGCTGGGTTAGTCCAGACACTACCAGTCTAATGGCTGGGTTAGTCCAGACACTACCAGTCTAATGGCTGGGTTAGTCCAGACACTACCAGTTTAATGGCTGGGTTAGTCCAGACACTACCAGTCTAATGGCTGGGTTAGTCCAGACACTACCAGTCTAATGGCTGGGTTAGTCCAGACACTACCAGTCCAATGGCTGGGTTAGGGTTAGTCCAGACACTACCAGTCTAATGGCTGGGTTAGTCCGGACACTACCAGACTAATGGCTGGGTTAGTCCAGACACTACCAGTCTAATGGCTGGGTTAGGGTTAGTCCAGACACTACCAGTCTAATGTCTGGGTTAGTCCAGACACTACCAGTCTAATGGCTGGGTTAGTCCAGACACTACCAGTCTAATGGCTGGGTTAGTCCAGACACTACCAGTCTAATGGCTGGGTTAGGGTTAGTCCAGACACTACCAGTCTAATGGCTGGGTTAGGGTTAGTCCAGACAAAACCAGTCTAATGGCTGGGTTAGTCCAGACACTACCAGTCTAATGTCTGGGTTAGTCCAGACACTACCAGTCTAATGTCTGGGTTAGTCCAGACACTACCAGTCTAATGTCTGGGTTAGTCCAGACACTACCAGTCTAATGTCTGGGTTTGTCCAGACACTACCAGTCTAATGGCTGGGTTAGTCCAGACACTACCAGTCTAATGGCTGGGTTAGTCCAGACACTACCAGTCTAATGGCTGGGTTAGTCCAGACACTACCAGTCTAATGTCTGGGTTAGTCCAGACACTACCAGTCTAATGTCTGGGTTTGTCCAGACACTACCAGTCTAATGGCTGGGTTAGTCCAGACACTACCAGTCTAATGGCTGGGTTAGTCCAGACACTACCAGTCTAATGGCTGGGTTAGTCCAGACACTACCAGTCTAATGGCTGTGTTAGTCCAGACACTACCAGTCTAATGGCTGGGTTAGGGTTAGTCCAGACACTACCAGTCTAATGACTGGGTTAGTCCAGACACTACCAGTCTAATGGCTGGGTTAGTCCAGACACTACCAGTCTAATGGCTGGGTTAGTCCAGACACTACCAGTCTAATGGCTGTGTTAGTCCAGACACTACCAGTCTAATGGCTGGGTTAGTCCGGACACTACCAGTCTAATGGCTGGGTTAGGGTTAGTCCAGACACTACCAGTCTAATGGCTGGGTTAGTCCAGACACTACCAGTCTAATGGCTGGGTTAGTCCGGACACTACCAGACTAATGGCTGGGTTAGTCCAGACACTACCAGTCTAATGGCTGGGTTAGGGTTAGTCCAGACACTACCAGTCTAATGTCTGGGTTAGTCCAGACACTACCAGTCTAATGTCTGGGTTAGTCCAGACACTACCAGTCTAATGTCTGGGTTTGTCCAGACACTACCAGTCTAATGTCTGGGTTTGTCCAGACACTACCAGTCTAATGTCTGGGTTAGTCCAGACACTACCAGTCTAATGGCTGGGTTAGTCCAGACACTACCAGTCTAATGTCTGGGTTAGTCCAGACACTACCAGTCTAATGTCTGGGTTAGTCCAGACACTACCAGTCTAATGACTGGGTTAGTCCAGACACTACCAGTCTAATGGCTGGGTTAGGGTTAGTCCAAACACTACAAGTCTAATGGCTGGGTTAGGGTTAGTCCAGACACTACCAGTCTAATGGCTGGGTTAGTCCAGACACTACCAGTCTAATGGCTGGGTTAGTCCAGACACTACCAGTCTAATGGCTGGGTTAGGGTTAGTCCAGACACAACCAGTCTAATGGCTGGGTTAGTCCAGACACTACCAGTCTATTGGCTGGGTTAGTCCAGACACTACCAGTCTATTGTCTGGGTTAGTCCAGACACTACCAGTCTAATGGCTGGGTTAGTCCAGACACTACCAGTCTAATGGCTGGGTTAGTCCAGACACTACCAGTCTAATGGCTGGGTTAGGGTTAGTCCAGACACTACCAGTCTAATGGCTGGGTTAGTCCAGACACTACCAGTCTAATGGCTGGGTTAGTCCAGACACTACCAGTTTAATGGCTGGGTTAGTCCAGACACTACCAGTCTAATGGCTGGGTTAGTCCAGACACTACCAGTCTAATGGCTGGGTTAGTCCAGACACTACCAGTCTAATGGCTGGGTTAGTCCAGACACTACCAGTCTAATGGCTGGGTTAGGGTTAGTCCAGACACTACCAGTCTAATGGCTGGGTTAGGGTTAGTCCAGACACTACCAGTCTAATGGCTGGGTTTAGTCCAGACACTACCAGTCTAATGGCTGGGTTAGTCCAGACACTACCAGTTTAATGGCTGGGTTAGTCCAAACACTACCAGTCTAATGTCTGGGTTAGTCCAGACACTACCAGTCTAATGGCTGGGTTAGTCCAGACACTACCAGTCTAATGGCTGGGTTAGTCCAGACACTACCAGTCTAATGGCTGGGTTAGGGTTAGTCCAGACACTACCAGTCTCATGGCTGGGTTAGTCCAGACACAACCAGTCTAATGGCTGGGTTAGTCCAGACACTACCAGTCTCATGGCTGGGTTAGGGTTAGTCCAGACACTACCAGTCTCATGGCTGGGTTAGTCCAGACACAACCAGTCTAATGGCTGGGTTAGTCCAGACACTACCAGTCTAATGGCTGGGTTAGTCCAGACACTACCAGTCTAATGGCTGGGTTAGTCCAGACTCTACCAGTCTAATGGCTGGGTTAGTCCAGACACTACCAGTCTAATGGCTGGGTTAGTCCAGACACTACCAGTCTAATGGCTGGGTTAGTCCAGACACTACCAGTCTAATGTCTGGGTTAGTCCAGACACTACCAGTCTAATGGCTGGGTTAGCCCAGACACTACCAGTCTAATGGCTGGGTTAGTCCAGACTCTACCAGTCTAATGGCAATTCCCTATGAAGTGCACTACTATAGACCAGAGCCCTATTCCCTATATAGTGCACTACTACAGACCAGAGCCCTATTCCCTATGAAGTGCACTACTACAGACAAGAGCCCTATTCCCTATGAAGTGCACTACTACCGACCAGAGCCCTATTCCCTATGAAGTGCACTACTACCGACCAGAGCCCTATCCCCTATGAAGTGCACTACTACCGATCAGAGCCCTATTCCCTATGAAGTGCACTACTACAGACCAGAGCCCTATTCCCTATGAAGTGCACTACTACAGACCAGAGCCCTATTCCCTATGAAGTGCACTACTACAGACCAGAGCCCTATTCCCTATGAAGTGCACTACTACAGACCAGAGCCCTATCCCCTATGAAGTGCACTACTACAGACCAGAGCCCTATTCCCTATGAAGTGCACTGCTACAGACCAGAGCCCTCTGTAGTGGTTCACTACTCCAGACCAGAGCCCTCTGTAGTGGTTCACTACTCCAGACCAGAGCCCTCTGTAGTAGTTCACTACTCCAGACCAGAGCCCTCTGTAGTAGTGCACTACTCCAGACCAGAGCCCTCTGTAGTGGTTCACTACTCCAGACCAGAGCCCTGTGTAGTGGTTCACTACTCCAGACCAGAGCCCTCTGTAGTAGTTCACTACTCCAGACCAGAGCCCTGTGTAGTGGTTCACTACTCCAGAGCCCTCTGTAGTGGTTCACTACTCCAGACCAGAGCCCTCTGTAGTAGTTCACTACTCCAGACCAGAGCCCTCTGTAGTAGTTCACTACTCCAGACCAGAGCCCTCTGTAGTAGTGCACTACTCCAGACCAGAGCCCTCTGTAGTAGTGCACTACTCCAGACCAGAGCCCTCTGTAGTGGTTCACTACTCCAGACCAGAGCCCTCTGTAGTGGTTCACTACTCCAGACCAGAGCCCTCTGTAGTAGTGCACTACTCCAGACCAGAGCCCTCTGTAGTAGTGCACTACTCCAGACCAGAGCCCTCTGTAGTGGTTCACTACTCCAGACCAGAGCCCTCTGTAGTAGTGCACTACTCCAGACCAGAGCCCTCTGTAGTGGTTCACTACTCCAGACCAGAGCCCTCTGTAGTGGTTCACTACTCCAGACCAGAGCCCTCTGTAGTGGTTCACTACTCCAGACCAGAGCCCTCTGTAGTAGTGCACTACTCCAGACCAGAGCCCTCTGTAGTAGTGCACTACTCCAGACCAGAGCCCTCTGTAGTGGTTCACTACTCCAGACCAGAGCCCTCTGTAGTAGTTCACTACTCCAGACCAGAGCCCTCTGTAGTGGTTCACTACTCCAGACCAGAGCCCTCTGTAGTAGTTCACTACTCCAGACCAGAGCCCTCTGTAGTAGTGCACTACTCCAGACCAGAGCCCTCTGTAGTGGTTCACTACTCCAGACCAGAGCCCTGTGTAGTGGTTCACTACTCCAGAGCCCTCTGTAGTGGTTCACTACTCCAGACCAGAGCCCTCTGTAGTGGTTCACTACTCCAGACCAGAGCCCTCTGTAGTGGTTCACTACTCCAGACCAGAGCCCTCTGTAGTGGTTCAATACTCCAGACCAGAGCCCTCTGTAGTGGTTCACTACTCCAGACCAGAGCCCTGTGTAGTGGTTCACTACTCCAGACCAGAGCCCTCTGTAGTGGTTCACTACTCCAGAGCCCTCTGTAGTGGTTCACTACTCCAGACCAGAGCCCTCTGTAGTGGTTCACTACTCCAGACCAGAGCCCTCTGTAGTGGTTCACTACTCCAGACCAGAGCCCTCTGTAGTGGTTCACTACTCCAGACCAGAGCCCTGTGTAGTGGTTCACTACTCCAGACCAGAGCCCTCTGTAGTGGTTCACTACTCCAGACCAGAGCCCTCTGTAGTAGTTCACTACTCCAGACCAGAGCCCTCTGTAGTAGTTCACTACTCCAGACCAGAGCCCTCTGTAGTAGTTCACTACTCCAGACCAGAGCCCTCTGTAGTGGTTCACTACTCCAGACCAGAGCCCTCTGTAGTAGTGCACTACTCCAGACCAGAGCCCTCTGTAGTGGTTCACTACTCCAGACCAGAGCCCTCTGTAGTAGTTCACTACTCCAGACCAGAGCCCTCTGTAGTAGTGTACTACTCCAGACCAGAGCCCTCTGTAGTAGTTCACTACTCCAGACCAGAGCCCTCTGTAGTAGTGCACTACTCCAGACCAGAGCCCTCTGTAGTAGTTCACTACTCCAGACCAGAGCCCTCTGTAGTAGTGTACTACTCCAGACCAGAGCCCTCTGTAGTAGTGCACTACTCCAGACCAGAGCCCTCTGTAGTAGTGTACTACTCCAGACCAGAGACCTCTGTAGTGGTTCACTACTCCAGACCAGAGCCCTCTGTAGTAGTGCACTACTCCAGACCAGAGCCCTCTGTAGTAGTGCACTACTCCAGACCAGAGCCCTCTGTAGTGGTTCACTACTCCAGACCAGAGCCCTCTGTAGTGGTTCACTACTCCAGACCAGAGCCCTCTGTAGTAGTGCACTACTCCAGACCAGAGCCCTCTGTAGTGGTTCACTACTCCAGACCAGAGTCCTCTGTAGTAGTTCACTACTCCAGACCAGAGCCCTCTGTAGTGGTTCACTACTCCAGACCAGAGCCCTCTGTAGTGGTTCACTACTCCAGACCAGAGCCCTCTGTAGTGGTTCACTACTCCAGACCAGAGCCCTCTGTAGTGGTTCACTACTCCAGACCAGAGCCCTCTGTAGTAGTGCACTAATCCAGACCAGAGCCCTCTGTAGTAGTGTACTACTCCAGACCAGAGCCCTCTGTAGTAGTGCACTACTCCAGACCAGAGCCCTCTGTAGTAGTGCACTACTCCAGACCAGAGCCCTCTGTAGTAGTGCACTACTCCAGACCAGAGCCCTCTGTAGTGGTTCACTACTCCAGACCAGAGCCCTCTGTAGTGGTTCACTACTCCAGACCAGAGCCCTCTGTAGTGGTTCACTACTCCAGACCAGAGCCCTCTGTAGTAGTGCACTACTCCAGACCAGAGCCCTCTGTAGTGGTTCACTACTCCAGACCAGAGCCCTCTGTAGTAGTGTACTACTCCAGACCAGAGCCCTCTGTAGTGGTTCACTACTCCAGACCAGAGCCCTCTGTAGTAGTTCACTACTCCAGACCAGAGCCCTCTGTAGTGGTTCACTACTCCAGACCAGAGCCCTCTGTAGTGGTTCACTACTCCAGACCAGAGCCCTCTGTAGTAGTTCACTACTCCAGACCAGAGCCCTCTGTAGTAGTGTACTACTCCAGACCAGAGCCCTCTGTAGTGGTTCACTACTCCAGACCAGAGCCCTCTGTAGTAGTGCACTACTCCAGACCAGAGCCCTCTGTAGTGGTTCACTACTCCAGACCAGAGCCCTCTGTAGTGGTTCACTACTCCAGACCAGAGCCCTCTGTAGTAGTGCACTACTCCAGACCAGAGCCCTCTGTAGTGGTTCACTACTCCAGACCAGAGCCCTCTGTAGTGGTTCACTACTCCAGACCAGAGCCCTCTGTAGTGGTTCAATACTCCAGACCAGAGCCCTCTGTAGTGGTTCACTACTCCAGACCAGAGCCCTCTGTAGTGGTTCACTACTCCAGACCAGAGCCCTCTGTAGTGGTTCACTACTCCAGACCAGAGCCCTCTGTAGTAGTGTACTACTCCAGACCAGAGCCCTCTGTAGTGGTTCACTACTCCAGACCAGAGCCCTCTGTAGTGGTTCACTACTCCAGACCAGAGCCCTCTGTAGTGGTTCACTACTCCAGACCAGAGCCCTCTGTAGTAGTGTACTACTCCAGACCAGAGCCCTCTGTAGTAGTGCACTACTCCAGACCAGAGCCCTCTGTAGTAGTGTACTACTCCAGACCAGAGCCCTCTGTAGTAGTGCACTACTCCAGACCAGAGCCCTCTGTAGTAGTGTACTACTCCAGACCAGAGCCCTCTGTAGTGGTTCACTACTCCAGACCAGAGCCCTCTGTAGTGGTTCACTATATAGGGAAAAGGGTGGTTTGTAATGAGTTTCCTGGGTTGACAGAGGGGGATTTATTTGAGGTTTAATCTTGGAGACGTAGTCTAACATAAGGCCAGTATAACAGGCTTCCCTGGTTACGCGCCTGGCTACGCGCCTGGCTACGCGCCTGGTTACGCTCCTTGCTACGCGCCTGGTTACGCGCCTGGTGATGGAACACACATTGATATTACTACAGACAGACATATTGATATTACTACTACAGCCCCAGACAGACAGATTGATATTAGATGCATTGAGTTTGGCAGCAGATTGGTGATTATTCAATTGAAACAGCAAGGTCAAGACACCTATTACTTTACATACGAGAGACGCTGTTGTATACAATTATAACAACCCAGCTTCTCACACACACACACACACACACACACACACAGTCACAGCCTGTTTGCTACTACAGTCCCAGACAGACAGATTGCTGAGGATCATGTATTAGAGAAAAATGTGCAAACACACTCCTGGGGAGACAGTAATGAATTAAACATTGCAGAGTGACATTCACAAATAACACTGTTGACTCTGCTGGGGATTTGAATCAAACACTGTTGACTCTGCCGGGGATTTGAATCAAACACTGTTGACTCTGCTGGGGATTTGAATCAAACACTGTTGACTCTGCCGGGGATTTGAATCAAACACTGTTGACTCTGCTGGGGATTTGAATCAAACACTGTTGACTCTGCTGGGGATTTGAATCAAACACTGTTGACTCTGCCGGGGATTTGAATCAAACACTGTTGACTCTGCCGGGGATTTGAATCAAACACTGTTGACTCTGCTGGGGATTTGAATCAAACACGGTTGACTCTGCCGGGGATTTGAATCAAACACTGTTGACTCTGCCGGGGATTTGAATCAAACACTGTTGACTCTGCTGGGGATTTGAATCAAACACTGTTGACTCTGCCGGGGATTTGAATCAAACACTGTTGACTCTGCCGGGGATTTGAATCAAACACTGTTGACTCTGCCGGGGATTTGAATCAAACACTGTTGACTCTGCTGGGGATTTGAATCAAACACTGTTGACTCTGCTGGGGATTTGAATCAAACACTGTTGACTCTGCTGGGGATTTGAATCAAACACTGTTGACTCTGCTGGGGATTTGAATCAAACACTGTTGACTCTGCTGGGGATTTGAATCAAACACTGTTGACTCTGCTGGGGATTTGAATCAAACACTGTTGACTCTGCCGGGGATTTGAATCAAACACTGTTGACTCTGCTGGGGATTTGAATCAAACACTGTTGACTCTGCTGGGGATTTGAATCAAACACTGTTGACTCTGCTGGGGATTTGAATCAAACACTGTTGACTCTGCTGGGGATTTGAATCAAACACTGTTGACTCTGCTGGGGATTTGAATCAAACACTGTTGACTCTGCTGGGGATTTGAATCAAACACTGTTGACTCTGCTGGGGATTTGAATCAAACACTGTTGACTCTGCTGGGGATTTGAATCAAACACTGTTGACTCTGCTGGGGATTTGAATCAAACACTGTTGACTCTGCCGGGGATTTGAATCAAACACTGTTGACTCTGCTGGGGATTTGAATCAAACACTGTTGACTCTGCTGGGGATTTGAATCAAACACTGTTGACTCTGCCGGGGATTTGAATCAAACACTGTTGACTCTGCCGGGGATTTGAATCAAACACTGTTGACTCTGCTGGGGATTTGAATCAAACACTGTTGACTCTGCTGGGGATTTGAATCAAACACTGTTGACTCTGCTGGGGATTTGAATCAAACACTGTTGACTCTGCTGGGGATTTGAATCAAACACTGTTGACTCTGCTGGGGATTTGAATCAAACACTGTTGACTCTGCTGGGGATTTGAATCAAACACTGTTGACTCTGCTGGGGATTTGAATCAAACACTGTTGACTCTGCTGGGGATTTGAATCAAACACTGTTGACTCTGCTGGGGATTTGAATCAAACACTGTTGACTCTGCTGGGGATTTGAATCAAACACTGTTGACTCTGCCGGGGATTTAAATCAAACACTGTTGAC
This sequence comes from Oncorhynchus mykiss, assembly GCF_057628025.1. Classification (NCBI taxonomy): domain Eukaryota; kingdom Metazoa; phylum Chordata; class Actinopteri; order Salmoniformes; family Salmonidae; genus Oncorhynchus; species Oncorhynchus mykiss. Next base: position 2,320,769 of record NC_143039.1, on the reverse strand, counting down.
TCTGCTGGGGATTTGAATCAAACACTGTTGACTCTGCTGGGGATTTGAATCAAACACTGTTGACTCTGCTGGGGATTTGAATCAAACACTGTTGACTCTGCTGGGGATTTGAATCAAACACTGTTGACTCTGCTGGGGATTTGAATCAAACACTGTTGACTCTGCTGGGGATTTGAATCAAACACTGTTGACTCTGCTGGGGATTTGAATCAAACACTGTTGACTCTGCTGGGGATTTGAATCAAACACTGTTGACTCTGCCGGGGATTTGAATCAAACACTGTTGACTCTGCTGGGGATTTGAATCAAACACTGTTGACTCTGCTGGGGATTTGAATCAAACACTGTTGACTCTGCTGGGGATTTGAATCAAACACTGTTGACTCTGCTGGGGATTTGAATCAAACACTGTTGACTCTGCTGGGGATTTGAATCAAGGAACTGAAGGAAGTGAAAAGTAAAAGCGGGCCACCATCAAGATAAAAGACAGGACACACATTACACGGCCCGTCACCGTGGAAACGAGGGTGACCATGTCTCCTCGGGCCCTAGCTTTATTCTCAGAGATAAGACTCTGACACAGACACATGACCGTGAGGGGACTGTGTTGTCAGAGACAGACAATCAGAAAGAGATGCTTGATTGAGGAGGAGAGGACAGGTCCCCTAGGGGGATGGAGGAGAGGACAGGTCCCCTAGGGGGATGGAGGAGAGGACAGGTCCCCTAGGGGGATGGAGGAGAGGACAGGTCCCCCAGGGGGATGGAGGAGAGGACAGGTCCCCTAGGGGGATGGAGGAGAGGACAGGTCCCCCAGGGGATGGAGGAGGAGGAGAGGACAGGTCCCCCAGGGGACGGAGGAGGAGGAGGACAGGTCCCCCAGGGGATGGAGGAGGAGGAGAGGACAGGTCCCCCAGGGGACGGAGGAGGAGGAGGACAGGTCCCCCAGGGGACGGAGGAGGAGGAGGAGGAGGACAGGTCCCCCAGGGGACGGAGGAGGAGGAGAGGTCCCCCAGGGGACGGAGGAGGAGGAGGAGGACAGGTCCCCCAGGGGGACGGAGGAGGAGGAGGAGGAGAGGACAGGTCACCCAGGGGACGGAGGAGGAGGAGAGGACAGGTCCCCCAGGGGACGGAGGAAGAGGAGGAGAGGACAGGTCCCCCAGGGGACAGAGGAGGAGGAGGAGGACAGGTCCCCCAGGGGACAGAGGAGGAGGAGGAGGAGAGGACAGGTCCTCTAGGGGGACGGAGGAGGAGGAGAGGACAGGTCCCCCAGGGGACGGAGGAGAAGGACAGGTCCCCCAGGGGACGGAGGAGGAGGAGGAGAAGGACAGGTCCCCCAGGGGACGGAGGAGGAGGAGGAGGAGAGGACAGGTCCCCCAGGGGACGGAGGAGGAGGAGACAGACAAACAGAAAGAGATGCTTGATGGGAACAGTGAAGGGCTCGTAGTTTCTCCTTTTGAACTTCAGAATCCATGGTGCTGGGGGGGGTCATAGGGGATAGGGGGGGTCATAGGTGATAGGGGGGGGGGGGGGTCATAGGTAATAGGGGGGGTCATAGGTGATAGGGGGGGGTCATAGTGATGGGGGGGTCATAGTGATGGGGGGGGTCATAGTGATGGGGGGGTCATAGGTGATAGGGGGGGGTCATAGGTGATAGGGGGGGTCATAGGTGATAGGTCTGTGTGTGTGTGAGGGGGGGGCAGTGGGGGGGGGTCATAGGTGATAGGTCTGTGTGTGTGTGAGGGGGGGGAAGTGGGGGGGGGGTCATAGTGATAGGAGGGGGTCATAGGTGATGGGGGGGTCATAGGTGATAGGGGGGGTCATAGGTGATAGGGGGGGGTCATAGGTGATAGGGGGGGTCATAGGTGATAGGGGGGGTCATAGGTGATAGGGGGGGGTCATAGGTGATAGGGGGGGTCATAGGTGATAGGGGGGGTCATAGGTGATAGGTCTGTGTGTGTGTGAGGGGGGGCAGTGGGGGGGGGGGGTCATAGGTGATAGGTCTGTGTGTGTGTGAGGGGGGGCAGTGGGGGAAGGGGGGGTCATAGGTGATAGGTCTGTGTGTGTGAGGGGGGGTCATAGGTGATAGGTCTGTGTGTGTGTGAGGGGGGGGGCAGTGGGGGGGGGGGGGGGGGGGGTCACGTACCTCTTGACAACGTCGACTCCGTTCCAGCAGGCCAGTCCATCGGCGGAGGCCAGCTGGTTGACACACAGCTGGTCCGCCAGGCCACCGTAGAAGGTACGGTACAAACGCAGACTGTTCAGGAACTCTCTGTTGAGACAGACACACGGGGGGGACCAACGTTGGTATACTTCCACACCCCCAGTCCTCTCAAGAGCCTCATAACACTAAAATCATCATCTAAGCAAACCTTAACAACTAAATACACCCTGAGAGATCAACCTTTTGAGTGCTGTCTAGAAGTGCTGAAGAAGTGCTGAGTAGAAAATGAGGACTATGAAGTGAGTGGTTAGCAGTGGTGAACTGAGACAGTGTACTCACTTCCTCCTGGTAGCCAGGCTGTTTCCTGTTTCTCTGATGAAGGCTTTGAGAGGGATGGACTCTCCGTCCTGCTGGCCACTGACTGACTGGGCAGGCTGTCTACTGGGACGACCACATACTTTATACACCTGGAGCACAACAAACACAGAGAACAATCAGCTGATGTACAGGTCCTAATGTTAGAGAGGTCCTAACAGGGTGCAGTGGCAGGATGTCTCCACTAGATGGACCCAGAGGACTCCCTCCTAACAGGGTGCAGTGATAGGATGTCTCCACTAGATGGACCCAGAGGACTCCCTCCTAACAGGGTGCAGTGGCAGGATGTCTCCACTAGATGGACCCAGAGGACTCCCTCCTAACAGGGTGCAGTGGCAGGATGTCTCCACTAGATGGACCCAGAGGACTCTGGTCTAAAGTAAAGCACTGTAGGGAAGTGATCATCAACTAGATTCAGCAGTGGGACGATTTTGTCTTGAGCCGATGGTCAGGGGTCTGGCGGTCAGGGGCCTGGCGGTCAGGGGGCTGGCGGTCAGGGGGCTGGCGGTCAGGGGGCTGACGGTCAGGGGGCTGACGGTCAGGGGGCTGACGGTCAGGGGTCTGGCGGTCAGGGGGCTGACGGTCAGGGGGCTGACGGTCAGGGGCCTGGCGGTCAGGGGCCTGGCGGTCAGGGGCCTGGCGGTCAGGGGGCTGACGGTCAGGGGGCTGACGGTCAGGGGGCTGGCGGTCAGGGGGCTGACGGTCAGGGGGCTGGCGGTCAGGGGGCTGACGGTCAGGGGCCTGGCGGTCAGGGGCCTGGCGGTCAGGTGGCTGACGGTCAGGGGGCTGACGGTCAGGGGGCTGACGGTCAGGGGTCTGACGGTCAGGGGGCTGACGGTCAGGGGGCTGACGGTCAGGGGGCTGACGGTCAGGGGACTGGCGGTCAGGGGACTGATGGTCAGGGGACCTGAATGTAATTAGAAATAAGACGATAAGCAGCCCAAACAGATATAATATTGATTAAAACATAATCCTTTAAACCTTGCTTACATTGGTATAAGATCTCATATACACTGAGTACCAAACATTATTACACACTGTAGTCTATGTTGAAGTGAGCCAGTCTAGTGTACACTACTCACTGTAGTCTATGTTGAAGTGAGCCAGTCTAGTGTACACTACTCACTGTAGTCTATGTTGAAGTGAGCCAGTCTAGTGTACACTACTCACTGTAGTCTATGTTGAAGTGAGCCAGTCTAGTGTACACTACTCACTGTAGTCTATGTTGAAGGGAGCCAGTCTAGTGTACACTACTCACTGTAGTCTAATGTTGAAGTGAGCCAGTCTAGTGTACACTACTCACTGTAGTCTATGTTGAAGTGAGCCAGTCTAGTGTACACTACTCACTGTAGTCTATGTTGAAGTGAGCCAGTCTAGTGTACACTACTCACTGTAGTCTATGTTGAAGTGAGCCAGTCTAGTGTACACTACTCACTGTAGTCTATGTTGAAGGGAGCCAGTCTAGTGTACACTACTCACTGTAGTCTGTTGAAGAGAGCCAGTCTAGTGTACACTACTCACTGTAGTCTATGTTGAAGTGAGCCAGTCTAGTGTACACTACTCACTGTAGTCTGTTGAAGTGAGCCAGTCTAGTGTACACTACTCACTGTAGTCTATGTTGAAGTGAGTCAGTCTAGTGTACACTACTCACTGTAGTCTATGTTGAAGTGAGCCAGTCTAGTGTACACTACTCACTGTAGTCTATGTTGAAGTGAGCCAGTCTAGTGTACACTACTCACTGTAGTCTGTTGAAGAGAGCCAGTCTAGTGTACACTACTCACTGTAGTCTATGTTGAAGTGAGCCAGTCTAGTGTACACTACTCACTGTAGTCTATGTTGAAGGGAGCCAGTCTAGTGTACACTACTCACTGTAGTCTATGTTGAAGTGAGCCAGTCTAGTGTACACTACTCACTGTAGTCTGTTGAAGAGAGCCAGTCTAGTGTACACTACTCACTGTAGTCTACGTTGAAGTGAGCCAGTCTAGTGTACACTACTCACTGTAGTCTATGTTGAAGTGAGCCAGTCTAGTGTACACTACTCACTGTAGTCTATGTTGAAGTGAGCCAGTCTAGTGTACACTACTCACTGTAGTCTATGTTGAAGTGAGCCAGTCTAGTGTACACTACTCACTGTAGTCTATGTTGAAGTGAGCCAGTCTAGTGTACACTACTCACTGTAGTCTATGTTGAAGGGAGCCAGTCTAGTGTACACTACTCACTGTAGTCTAATGTTGAAGTGAGCCAGTCTAGTGTACACTACTCACTGTAGTCTATGTTGAAGTGAGCCAGTCTAGTGTACACTACTCACTGTAGTCTATGTTGAAGTGAGCCAGTCTAGTGTACACTACTCACTGTAGTCTATGTTGAAGTGAGCCAGTCTAGTGTACACTACTCACTGTAGTCTATGTTGAAGGGAGCCAGTCTAGTGTACACTACTCACTGTAGTCTGTTGAAGAGAGCCAGTCTAGTGTACACTACTCACTGTAGTCTATGTTGAAGTGAGCCAGTCTAGTGTACACTACTCTCTGTAGTCTATGTTGAAGTTAGCCAGTCTAGTGTACACTACTCACTGTAGTCTATGTTGAAGGGAGCCAGTCTAGTGTACACTACTCACTGTAGTCTATGTTGAAGTGAGCCAGTCTAGTGTACACTACTCACTGTAGTCTGTTGAAGAGAGCCAGTCTAGTGTACACTACTCACTGTAGTCTATGTTGAAGTGAGCCAGTCTAGTGTCTACTACTCACTGTAGTCTATGTTGAAGTGAGCCAGTCTAGTGTACACTACTCACTGTAGTCTGTGTTGAAGTGAGCCAGTCTAGTGTACACTACTCACTGTAGTCTATGTTGAAGTGAGCCAGTCTGGTGTACACTACTCACTGTAGTCTATGTTGAAGTGAGCCAGTCTAGTGTGCACTACTCACTGTAGTCTATGTTGAAGTGAGCCAGTCTAGTGTACACTACTCACTGTAGTCTATATTGAAGGGAGCCAGTCTAGTGTACACTAATCACTGTAGTCTACGTTGAAGTGAGCCAGTCTAGTGTAGACTACTCACTGTAGTCTGTTGAAGGGAGCCAGTCTAGTGTACACTACTCACTGTAGTCTACTGTTGAAGTGAGCCAGTCTAGTGTACACTACTCACTGTAGTCTATGTTGAAGTGAGCCAGTCTAGTGTACACTACTCACTGTAGTCTATGTTGAAGTGAGCCAGTCTAGTGTACACTACTCACTGTAGTCTATGTTGAAGTGAGCCAGTCTAGTGTACACTACTCACTGTAGTCTACTGTTGAAGTGAGCCAGTCTAGTGTACACTACTCACTGTAGTCTACTGTTGAAGTGAGTCAGTCTAGTGTACACTACTCACTGTAGTCTATGTTGAAGTGAGCCAGTCTAGTGTACACTAATCACTGTAGTATATGTTGAAGTGAGCCAGTCTAGTGTACACTACTTACTCACTGTAGTCTATGTTGAAGTGAGTCAGTCTAGTGTACACTACTCACTGTAGTCTATGTTGAAGTGAGTCAGTCTAGTGTACACTACTCACTGTAGTCTGTTGAAGTGAGTCAGTCTAGTGTACACTACTCACTGTAGTCTATGTTGAAGTGAGCCAGTCTGGTGTACACTACTCACTGTAGTCTATGTTGAAGTGAGCCAGTCTAGTGTACAGTACTCACTGTAGTCTAATGTTGAAGTCAGCCAGTCTAGTGTACACTACTCACTGTAGTCTACGTTGAAGTGAGCCAGTCTAGTGTACACTACTCACTGTAGTCTATGTTGAAGTGAGCCAGTCTAGTGTACACTACTCACTGTAGTCTATGTTGAAGTGAGCCAGTCTAGTGTCTACTACTCACTGTAGTCTATGTTGAAGTGAGCCAGTCTAGTGTACACTACTCACTGTAGTCTGTGTTGAAGTGAGCCAGTCTAGTGTACACTACTCACTGTAGTCTATGTTGAAGTGAGCCAGTCTGGTGTACACTACTCACTGTAGTCTATGTTGAAGTGAGCCAGTCTAGTGTGCACTACTCACTGTAGTCTATGTTGAAGTGAGCCAGTCTAGTGTACACTACTCACTGTAGTCTATATTGAAGGGAGCCAGTCTAGTGTACACTAATCACTGTAGTCTACGTTGAAGTGAGCCAGTCTAGTGTAGACTACTCACTGTAGTCTGTTGAAGGGAGCCAGTCTAGTGTACACTACTCACTGTAGTCTACTGTTGAAGTGAGCCAGTCTAGTGTACACTACTCACTGTAGTCTATGTTGAAGTGAGCCAGTCTAGTGTACACTACTCACTGTAGTCTATGTTGAAGTGAGCCAGTCTAGTGTACACTACTCACTGTAGTCTATGTTGAAGTGAGCCAGTCTAGTGTACACTACTCACTGTAGTCTACTGTTGAAGTGAGCCAGTCTAGTGTACACTACTCACTGTAGTCTACTGTTGAAGTGAGTCAGTCTAGTGTACACTACTCACTGTAGTCTATGTTGAAGTGAGCCAGTCTAGTGTACACTAATCACTGTAGTATATGTTGAAGTGAGCCAGTCTAGTGTACACTACTTACTCACTGTAGTCTATGTTGAAGTGAGTCAGTCTAGTGTACACTACTCACTGTAGTCTATGTTGAAGTGAGTCAGTCTAGTGTACACTACTCACTGTAGTCTGTTGAAGTGAGTCAGTCTAGTGTACACTACTCACTGTAGTCTATGTTGAAGTGAGCCAGTCTGGTGTACACTACTCACTGTAGTCTATGTTGAAGTGAGCCAGTCTAGTGTACAGTACTCACTGTAGTCTAATGTTGAAGTCAGCCAGTCTAGTGTACACTACTCACTGTAGTCTACGTTGAAGTGAGCCAGTCTAGTGTACACTACTCACTGTAGTCTATGTTGAAGTGAGCCAGTCTAGTGTGCACTATTCACTGAAGTCTACTGTTGAAGTGAGCCAGTCTAGTGTACACTACTCACTGTAGTATATGTTGAAGTGAGCCAGTCTAGTGTACACTATTCACTGAAGTCTACTGTTGAAGTGAGCCAGTCTAGTGTACACTACTCACTGTAGTATATGTTGAAGTGAGCCAGTCTAGTGTACACTACTCACTGTAGTCTATATTGAAGTGAGCCAGTCTAGTGTACACTACTCACTGTAGTCTATGTTGAAGTGAGCCAGTCTAGTGTAGACTACTCACTGTAGTCTGTGTTGAAGTGAGCCAGTCTAGTGTACACTACTCACTGTAGTCTATGTTGAAGTGAGCCAGTCTGGTGTACACTACTCACTGTAGTCTATGTTGAAGTGAGCCAGTCTAGTGTGCACTACTCACTGTAGTCTATGTTGAAGTGAGCCAGTCTAGTGTACACTACTCACTGTAGTCTATATTGAAGGGAGCCAGTCTAGTGTACACTAATCACTGTAGTCTACGTTGAAGTGAGCCAGTCTAGTGTAGACTACTCACTGTAGTCTGTTGAAGGGAGCCAGTCTAGTGTACACTACTCACTGTAGTCTACTGTTGAAGTGAGCCAGTCTAGTGTACACTACTCACTGTAGTCTATGTTGAAGTGAGCCAGTCTAGTGTACACTACTCACTGTAGTCTATGTTGAAGTGAGCCAGTCTAGTGTACACTACTCACTGTAGTCTATGTTGAAGTGAGCCAGTCTAGTGTACACTACTCACTGTAGTCTATGTTGAAGTGAGCCAGTCTAGTGTACACTACTCACTGTAGTATATGTTGAAGTGAGCCAGTCTAGTGTACACTACTCACTGTAGTATATGTTGAAGTGAGCCAGTCTAGTGTACACTACTCACTGTAGTCTACCCTGAGTATACCACACATTATACTGTAGTCTACCCTGAGTTAACCACACATTATACTGTTTATACCCTGAGTTAACCACACATTATACTGTAGTCTACCCTGAGTATACCACACATTATACTGTAGTCTACCCTGAGTATACCACACATTATACTGTAGTCTACCCTGAGTATACCACACATTATACTGTAGTCTACCCTGAGTTAACCACACATTATACTGTAGTCTACCCTGAGTATACCACACATTATACTGTTTATACCCTGAGTTAACCACACATTATACTGTAGTCTACCCTGAGTATACCACACATTATACTGTAGTCTACCCTGAGTATACCACACATTATACTGTAGTCTACCCTGAGTATACCACACATTATACTGTAGTCTACCCTGAGTATACCACACATTATACTGTAGTCTACCCTGAGTATACCACACATTATACTGTAGTCTACCCTGAGTATACCACACATTATACTGTAGTCTACCCTGAGTATACCACACATTATACTGTAGTCTACCCTGAGTATACCACACATTATACTGTAGTCTACCCTGAGTTAACCACACATTATACTGTAGTCTACCCTGAGTATACCACACATTATACTGTTTATACCCTGAGTTAACCACACATTATACTGTAGTTTACCCCGAGTATACCACACATTACACTGTAGTCTACCCTGAGTATACCACACATTATACTGTAGTCTACCCTGAGTATACCACACATTATACTGTAGTCTACCCTGAGTATACCACACATTATACTGTAGTCTACCCCGAGTATACCACACATTACACTGTAGTCTACCCTGAGTATACCACACATTATACTGTAGTCTACCCTGAGTATACCACACATTATACTGTTTATACCCTGAGTATACCACACATTATACTGTAGTTTACCCTGGGTATACCAAACAGTATACTGTAGTTTACCCTGAGTATACCACACATTATACTGTAGTCTACCCTGAGTATACCACACATTATACTGTAGTCTACCCTGAGTATACCACACATTATACTGTAGTCTACCCTGAGTATACCACACATTATACTGTAGTCTACCCTGAGTATACCACACATTATACTGTAGTCTACCCTGAGTATACCACACATTATACTGTAGTCTACCCTGAGTATACCACACATTATACTGTAGTCTACCCTGAGTATACCACACATTATACTGTAGTCTACCCTGAGTATACCACACATTATACTGTAGTCTACCCTGAGTATACCACACATTATACTGTAGTCTACCCTGAGTATACCCCACCTTTTGCCCTCAGAACAGCCTCAATTCCATCAGGCCACGGACTCTACAAGGTGTTGAAAGCGTTCCACAGAGATAATGGTTCCTGTGCTGTGAAGGGAGTGGTACACAGCGTTGTACCAGACCTTCAGTTTCTTGGCAATTTCTCGCATGGAATAAATAGCCTTCATTTCTCAGAACAAGAATAGGGGATCGTTTGGGACCCAGTCAAGCTCATATGTCCCAGGACTGACTGGGGATAATCTAACTCTCCCTGGTTAACAGTCTGGACAACCTCTTCTGGTCACTGGGGATGATCTAACTCTCTCTGGTTAACAGTCTGGACAACCTCTTCTGGTCACTGGGGATGAGCTAACTCTCCCCAGAGAGTCTGTGTTGAAGTGAGCCAGTCTAGTGTACACTACTCACTGTAGTCTATGTTGAAGTGAGCCAGTCTGGTGTACACTACTCACTGTAGTCTATGTTGAAGTGAGCCAGTCTAGTGTGCACTACTCACTGTAGTCTATGTTGAAGTGAGCCAGTCTAGTGTACACTACTCACTGTAGTCTATATTGAAGGGAGCCAGTCTAGTGTACACTAATCACTGTAGTCTACGTTGAAGTGAGCCAGTCTAGTGTAGACTACTCACTGTAGTCTGTTGAAGGGAGCCAGTCTAGTGTACACTACTCACTGTAGTCTACTGTTGAAGTGAGCCAGTCTAGTGTACACTACTCACTGTAGTCTATGTTGAAGTGAGCCAGTCTAGTGTACACTACTCACTGTAGTCTATGTTGAAGTGAGCCAGTCTAGTGTACACTACTCACTGTAGTCTATGTTGAAGTGAGCCAGTCTAGTGTACACTACTCACTGTAGTCTATGTTGAAGTGAGCCAGTCTAGTGTACACTACTCACTGTAGTATATGTTGAAGTGAGCCAGTCTAGTGTACACTACTCACTGTAGTATATGTTGAAGTGAGCCAGTCTAGTGTACACTACTCACTGTAGTCTACCCTGAGTATACCACACATTATACTGTAGTCTACCCTGAGTTAACCACACATTATACTGTAGTCTACCCTGAGTATACCACACATTATACTGTAGTCTACCCTGAGTTAACCACACATTATACTGTAGTCTACCCTGAGTATACCACACATTATACTGTTTATACCCTGAGTTAACCACACATTATACTGTAGTTTACCCCGAGTATACCACACATTACACTGTAGTCTACCCTGAGTATACCACACATTATACTGTAGTCTACCCTGAGTATACCACACATTATACTGTAGTCTACCCTGAGTATACCACACATTATACTGTAGTCTACCCCGAGTATACCACACATTACACTGTAGTCTACCCTGAGTATACCACACATTATACTGTAGTCTACCCTGAGTATACCACACATTATACTGTTTATACCCTGAGTATACCACACATTATACTGTAGTTTACCCTGGGTATACCAAACAGTATACTGTAGTTTACCCTGAGTATACCACACATTATACTGTAGTCTACCCTGAGTATACCACACATTATACTGTAGTCTACCCTGAGTATACCACACATTATACTGTAGTCTACCCTGAGTATACCACACATTATACTGTAGTCTACCCTGAGTATACCACACATTATACTGTAGTCTACCCTGAGTATACCACACATTATACTGTAGTCTACCCTGAGTATACCACACATTATACTGTAGTCTACCCTGAGTATACCACACATTATACTGTAGTCTACCCTGAGTATACCACACATTATACTGTAGTCTACCCTGAGTATACCACACATTATACTGTAGTCTACCCTGAGTATACCCCACCTTTTGCCCTCAGAACAGCCTCAATTCCATCAGGCCACGGACTCTACAAGGTGTAGAAAGCGTTCCACAGAGATAATGGTTCCTGTGCTGTGAAGGGAGTGGTACACAGCGTTGTACCAGACCTTCAGTTTCTTGGCAATTTCTCGCATGGAATAAATAGCCTTCATTTCTCAGAACAAGAATAGGGGATCGTTTGGGACCCAGTCAAGCTCATATGTCCCAGGACTGACTGGGGATAATCTAACTCTCCCTGGTTAACAGTCTGGACAACCTCTTCTGGTCACTGGGGATGATCTAACTCTCTCTGGTTAACAGTCTGGACAACCTCTTCTGGTCACTGGGGATGAGCTAACTCTCCCTGGTTAACAGTTCTGATCACTGGGGATGATCTAACTCTACCTGGTTAACAGGACAGTCTCTTCTGACCACTGGGGATGAGCTAACTCTCCGTGGTTAACAGGACAGTCTCTTCTGGCCACTGGGGATGATCTAACTCTACCTGGTTAACAGGACAGTCTCTTCTGACCACTGGGGATGAGCTAACTCTCCCTGGTTAACAGGACAGTCTCTTCTGGCCACTGGGGATGATCTAACTCTCCCTGGTTAACAGGACAGTCTCTTCTGACCACTGGGGATGAGCTAACTCTCCGTGGTTAACAGGACAGTCTCTTCTGGCCACTGGGGATGATCTAACTCTACCTGGTTAACAGGACAGTCTCTTCTGACCACTGGGGATGAGCTAACTCTCCCTGGTTAACAGGACAGTCTCTTCTGGCTACTGGGGATGATCTAACTCTACCTGGTTAACAGGACAGTCTCTTCTGACCACTGGGGATGAGCTAACTCTCCGTGGTTAACAGGACAGTCTCTTCTGGCCACTGGGGATGATCTAACTCTCCCTGGTTAACAGGACAGTCTCTTCTGGCTACTGGGGATGATCTAACTCTCTCTGGTTAACAGTCTGGACAGTCTCTTCTGACCACTGGGGATGAGCTAACTCTCCCTGGTTAACAGGACAGTCTCTTCTGGCTACTGGGGATGATCTAACTCTACCTGGTTAACAGGACAGTCTCTTCTGACCACTGGGGATGATCTAACTCGCCCTGGTTAACAGGACAGTCTCTTCTGACCACTGGGGATGAGCTAACTCTCCGTGGTTAACAGGACAGTCTCTTCTGGCCACTGGGGATGATCTAACTCTACCTGGTTAACAGTCTGGACAACCTCTTCTGGCTACTGGGGATGATCTAACTCTCCCTGGTTAACAGGACAGTCTCTTCTGGCTACTGGGGATGATCTAACTCTACCTGGTTAACAGTCTGGACAACCTCTTCTGGCTACTGGCGCTCCCTGCCCACAATGGTCTATTCTGAGAATGTTCTGGGCACGCTGTTGTTGACTGGTATGTACCCTGTGTGTGTGTGTGTGTGTGTGTGTGTGTGTGTGTGTGTGTGTGTGTGTGTGTGTGTGTGTGTGTGTGTGTGTGTGTGTGTGTGTGTGTGTGTGTGTGTGTGTGTGTGTGTGTGTGTGTGTGTGTGTGTGTGTGTGTGTGTGTGTGCGTGCGTGCGTGCGTGCGTGCGTGCGTGCGTGCGTGCGTGCGTGCGTGCGTGCGTGCGTGCGTGCGTGCGTGCGTGCGTGCGTGCGTGCGTGCGTGCGTGCGTGCGTGCGTGCGTGCGTGCGTGCGTGCGTGCGTGCGTGCGTGCGTGCGTGCGTGCGTGCGTGCGTGCGTGCGTGCGTGCGTGCGTGCGTGCGTGCGTGCGTGCGTGCGTGCGTGCGTGCGTGCGTGCGTGCGTGCGTGCGTGCGCGCGCGCGCGCGCGTGCGTGCGTGGTCTGCAGTACATTCCTGGGTGACGGAGTGGTAGCAGTTGGTTCGGTCATTAAACCTCAGATCAGTATTACAACTCTGTCTCTCTTTCTGAGAAAAATGTGTTTCTTCCTTCTTCATCAGTTTATAAGGACATTATTCACTTAGTGTGGTGACTGGTTGGTTTTATAGGGACATTATTCACTTAGTCTGGTGACTGGTTGGTTTTATAGGGACAGTATTCACTTAGTCTGGTGACTGGCTGGTTTTATAGGGACATTATTCACTTAGTCTGGTGACTGGTTGGTTTTATAGGGACATTATTCACTTAGTCTGGTGACTGGCTGGTTTTATAGGGACATTATTCACTGAGTCTGGTGACTGGCTGGTTTCATGTTAATCACTTAATCTGGTGACTGGCTGGTTTCATGTTAATCACTTAATCTGGTGACTGGTTGGTTTCATGTTAATCACTTAATCTGGTGACTGGTTGGTTTCATGTTAATCACTTAATCTGGTGACTGGTTGGTTTCATGTTAATCACTTAATCTGGTGACTGGTTGGTTTCATGTTAATCACTTAATCTGGTGACTGGTTGGTTTCATGTTAATCACTTAATCTGGTGACTGGTTGGTTTCATGTTATTCACTAAGTCTGAAGCACATTTCTAAAATGCTCTCTGAACTTAATCCTGACAATGACAATCCAACAGGGGACGACAACGCGTCACCAAACACCTCACCTGTGCCGAGAGGTGTGGCCCGTTCCTCTGAGCATGTGCGACGGCGTCGTGGACGACGGCGTGAACTCCCAGCAGCACTTGCTCCAGGTCCTGAGATCCGTGCATGCGTGCCGACAGCCCCTCTAACGACCTCACGAATTCTCTCCAATGGGGGTCCACCTCAAATCAAAATCAAAATCTTTTTACAACCTTTTTAAAAAAACAAATCACACTTTCCAAGTAAAACAAATCAAAATGAAACAAGGAGCTGAGATGAATAGAGCAGAGGGAATCTATAGAATAGATAACAAGCAGAGGGAACCTATAGAATAGATAACAAGCAGAGGGAATCTATAGAATAGATAACAAGCAGAGGGAATCTATAGAATAGATAACAAGCAGAGGGAATCTATAGAATAGATAACAAGCAGAGGGAATCTATAGAATAGATAACAAGCAGAGGGAATCTATAGAATAGATAACAAGCAGAGGGAACCTATAGAATAGATAACAAGCAGAGGGAACCTATAGAATAGATAACAAGCAGAGGGAATCTATAGAATAGATAACAAGCAGAGGGAATCTATAGAATAGATAACAAGGAACCTATAGAATAGATAACAAGCAGAGGGAACCTATAGAATAGATAACAAGCAGAGGGAATCTATAGAATAGATGAATAGATAACAAGCAGAGGAAATCTATAGAATAGATGAAGTAGATAACAAGCAGAGGGAATCTATAGAATAGATGAAGTAGATAACAAGCAGAGGGAATCTATAGAATAGATAACAAGCAGAGGGAACCTATAGAATAGATAACAAGCAGAGGGAATCTATAGAATAGATAACAAGCAGAGGGAACCTATAGAATAGATAACAAGCAGAGGGAATCTATAGAATAGATGAAGTAGATAACAAGCAGAGGGAATCTATAGAATAGATGAAGTAGATAACAAGCAGAGGGAACCTATAGAATAGATAACAAGCAGAGGGAACCTATAGAATAGATGAATAGATAACAAGCAGAGGGAATCTATAGAATAGATAACAAGCAGAGGGAACCTATAGAATAGATAACAAGCAGAGGGAACCTATAGAATAGATAACAAGCAGAGGGAACCTATAGAATAGATAACAAGCAGAGGGAACCTATAGAATAGATAACAAGCAGAGGGAACCTATAGAATAGATAACAAGCAGAGGGAACCTATAGAATAGATGAAGTAGATAACAAGCAGAGGGAACCTATAGAATAGATAACAAGCAGAGGGAACCTATAGAATAGATAACAAGCAGAGGGAATCTATAGAACAGATGAATAGATAACAAGCAGAGGGAACCTATAGAATAGATGAAGTAGATAACAAGCAGAGGGAACCTATAGAATAGATAACAAGCAGAGGGAACCTATAGAATAGATAACAAGCAGAGGGAATCTATAGAACAGATGAATAGATAACAAGCAGAGGGAATCTATAGAATAGTGGTGTTATTATCACGTGTAAAACAACGCCAGGGTTACCTCAGCCATGCTAGCCAGACAGCCACGCATCACGTTGAGACAGTAGCCCATACAGGGTTTAGACAGGGTGAGTCCGTGGCAGTGGGGACAGTACTGCATCCTGAGCAGAGCTCTGCGACACTCCCTGCTAAACACCAGGTGATCCGTGGTGTTGATCACCTCTACGCCGAGGTGCAGCGCCTGTAACAGCACACGACCCCCGACCCCCGACCTCCCGATCTGATTGGCTAGGACTCCCGGAGCGGCGCCGAACGGGGACAAATCGCGGTGGGCGGAGCGGACGCACTCGGCGTAACCGGGGGTGACGCGGCTGAGGCTGGGGTTGATGAGGTGGTGGTAGACCAATGGGAAGAGAGCGTCGAAGAAGCGGCTGGTGATGTCATCAACGTTGAGTTCGGAGCCAAGGAGGAAGAGGCCGACGTCAGTGAACAACTCTCTCACCAGACCTGACGCCTCCCCAGCCATGTTACGGTACGACGCCTGGAGGACCAGGTTGGTGTGGTTCTCTGATGCCTTTATCAGAGACTCAAAGCTTTCTACAGGAGGAGAGAGAGAGAGAGAGAGCGAGAGCGAGAGAGACAGAGAGAGAGGGAGAGAGGAATGGAGGGAGAGAGAGAGAGAGAGGCAGAAGGTGGAGGGAGAGAGAAAGAGAGAGGGGAAAGGAGGGAGAGAGAGAGAGGGGAATGGAGAGAGAGAGAGAGAGAGAGGGGAATGGAGAGAGAGAGAGAAAGGGGAATGGAGAGAGAGAGAGAGAGAGGGGAATGGATAGAGAGAGAGAGAGAGAGGGGAATGGAGGGAGAGAGATAGAGAGGGGAATGGAGGGAGAGAGGCAGACGGGGGAAAGAGAGAGAGAGAGAGGGTTAATAATAGAGGACCAGGTTGGTTCTCTGATGCCTTCATCAGATTCAAAGGTTTCTACAAGAGGGGGGGTGAAGGGACTGAAAGGGTTTCTGGGTAGTCTCTCCTTCCCCCAGGCTGGGACCTGACCAGTGGGTAGTCTCTCCTTCCCCCAGGCTGGGACGAGCTAGGACCTGAACAGTGGGTAGTCTCTCCTTCCCCCAGGCTGGGACGAGCTAGGACCTGACCAGTGGGTAGTCTCTCCTTCCCCCAGGGTCCAGGCTGGGACGAGCTAGGACCTGACCAGTGGGTAGTCTCTCCTTCCCCCAGGGTCCAGGCTGGGACGAGCTAGGACCTGACCAGTGGGTAGTCTCTCCTTCCCCCAGGGTCCAGGCTGGGACGAGCTAGGACCTGACCAGTGGGTAGTCTCTCCTTCCCCCAGGGTCCAGGCTGGGACGAGCTAGGACCTGACCAGTGGGTAGTCTCTCCTTCACCCAGGGTCCAGGCTGGGACGAGCTAGGACCTGACCAGTGGGTAGTCTCTCCTTCCCCCAGGCTGGAACGAGCTAGGACCTGACCAGTGTGTAGTCTCTCCTTCCCCCAGGCTGGGACGAGCTAGGACCTGACCAATGGGTAGTCTCTCCTTCCCCCAGGGTCCAGGCTGGGACGAGCTAGGACCTGACCAGTGGGTAGTCTCTCCTTCCCCCTGGGTCCAGGCTGGGACGAGCTAGGACCTGACCAGTGGGTAGTCTCTCCTTCCCCCAGGGTCCAGGCTGGGACGAGCTAGGACCTGACCAGTGGGTAGCCTCTCCTTCCTCCAGGGTCCAGGCTGGGACGAGCTAGGACCTGACCAGTGGGTAGTCTCTCCTTCCCCCAGGCTGGGACGAGCTAGGACCTGACCAGTGGGTGGTCTCTCCTTCCCCCAGGCTGGGACGAGCTAGGACCTGACCAGTGGGTAGTCTCTCCTTCCCCCAGGCTGGGACGAGCTAGGACCTGACCAGTGGGTAGTCTCTCCTTCCCCCAGGGTCCAGGCTGGGACGAGCTAGGACCTGACCAGGGGGTAGTCTCTCCTTCCCCCAGGCTGGGACGAGCTAGGACCTGACCAGTGGGTAGTCTCTCCTTCCCCCAGGCTGGGACGAGCTAGGACCTGACCAGTGGGTAGTCTCTCCTTCCCCCAGGCTGGGACGAGCTAGGACCTGACCAGTGGGTAGCCTCTCCTTCCTCCAGGCTGGGACGAGCTAGTATCCCACACCATGTGCCTGTCATGGGGCTGTAACTCTGCTGTAGGGGTGAAGCAGAGAGCAGGGAGCTGCAGAGAAGGAGTAAAGAGACGTGCCGGAGCCTAGGTACCCTCCGAACCGGTAAACACCCAGCACTGGGGGAGGGAGGGGGGGGGGGGGGGGGGGTGACAGCTCTGGGTGCCAGGTTGAGAGAAAGGGTTCTGTCTGATTAAAGGGGATTAACAGCATCTGATCTCAGAGTCTGGTGACTGGGGAGGGGAGGTTAGGGTTGATGTAGGAGTCTAGTGACTGGGGAGGGGAGGGGAGGTTAGGGTTGATGTAGGAGTCTAGTGACTGGGGAGGGGAGGTTAGGGTTGATGTAGGAGTCTAGTGACTGGGGAGGGGAGGGGAGGTTAGGGTTGATGTAGGAGTCTAGTGACTGGGGAGGGGAGGTTAGGGTTGATGTAGGAGTCTAGTGACTGGGGAGGGGAGGGGAGGTTAGGGTTGATGTAGGAGTCTAGTGACTGGGGAGGGGAGGTTAGGGTTGATGTAGGAGTCTAGTGACTGGGGAGGGGAGGGGAGGTTAGGGTTGATGTAGGAGTCTAGTGACTGGGGAGGGGAGGGGAGGTTAGGGTTGATGTAGGAGTCTAGTGACTGGGGAGGGGAGGGGAGGTTAGGGTTGATGTAGGAGTCTAGTGACTGGGGAGGGGAGGTTAGGGTTGATGTAGGAGTCTAGTGACTGGGGAGGGGAGGGGAGGTTAGGGTTGATGTAGGAGTCTAGTGACTGGGGAGGGGAGGTTAGGGTTGATGTAGGAGTCTAGTGACTGGGGAGGGGAGGGGAGGTTAGGGTTGATGTAGGAGTCTAGTGACTGGGGAGGGGAGGGGAGGTTAGGGTTGATGTAGGAGTCTAGTGACTGGGGAGGGGAGGTTAGGGTTGATGTAGGAGTCTAGTGACTGGGGAGGGGAGGGGAGGTTAGGGTTGATGTAGGAGTCTAGTGACTGGGGAGGGGAGGTTAGGGTTGATGTAGGAGTCTAGTGACTGGGGAGGGGAGGGGAGGTTAGGGTTGATGTAGGAGTCTAGTGACTGGGGAGGGGAGGGGAGGTTAGGGTTGATGTAGGAGTCTAGTGACTGGGGAGGGGAGGTTAGGGTTGATGTAGGAGTCTAGTGACTGGGGAGGGGAGGGGAGGTTAGGGTTGATGTAGGAGTCTAGTGACTGGGGAGGGGAGGTTAGGGTTGATGTAGGAGTCTAGTGACTGGGGAGGGGAGGTTAGGGTTGATGTACGAGTCTAGTGACTGGGGAGGGGAGAGGGGAGGTTAGGGTTGATGTAGGAGTCAGGGTAAAGACAAACCTCCTCTGGGGTTTCATCTCTGCTTAGTCATCTTGACAGATAAACCTCCTCTCCTTTTCCTCTCTGCTAAGTCATCTTGACAGATAAACCTCCTCCGTTTCCTCTCTGCTAAGTCATCTTGACAGATAAACCTCTCCGTTTCCTCTCTGCTAAGTCATCTTGACAGATAAACCTCCTCTGTTTCCTCTCTGCTAAGTCATCTTGACAGATAAACCTCCTCTGTTTCATCTCTGCTAAGTCATCTTGACAGAAACCTCCTCTCCGTTTCCTCTCTGCTAAGTCATCTTGACAGATAAACCTCCTCTGTTTCCTCTCTGCTAAGTCATCTTGACAGATAAACCTCCTGTTTCCTCTCTGCTAAGTCATCTTGACAGAAACCTCCTCTCCGTTTCCTCTCTGCTAAGTCATCTTGACAGATAAACCTCTCCGTTTCCTCTCTGCTAAGTCATCTTGACAGATAAACCTCCTCTGTTTCCTCTCTGCTAAGTCATCTTGACAGATAAACCTCTCCGTTTCCTCTCTGCTAAGTCATCTTGACAGATAAACCTCCTCTGTTTCCTCTCTGCTAAGTCATCTTGACAGAAACCTCCTCTCCGTTTCCTCTCTGCTAAGTCATCTTGACAGATAAACCTCTCCGTTTCCTCTCTGCTAAGTCATCTTGACAGATAAACCTCCTCTGTTTCCTCTCTGCTAAGTCATCTTGACAGATAAACCTCCTCTGTTTCCTCTCTGCTAAGTCATCTTGACAGTGGGTAGTCTCTCCTTCCCCCCTGGCACGGGGCTCTGTTACCCTGGCTCTCTCTCTGGCACGGGGCTCTGTTACCCTGGCTCCCTCTCTGGCACGGGGCTCTGTTACCATGGCTCCCTCTCTGGCACGGGGCTCTGTTACCCTGGCTCCCTCTCTGGCACGGGGCTCTGTTACCCTGGCTCTCTCTCTGGCACGGGGCTCTGTTACCCTGGCTCTCTCTCTGGCACGGGGCTCTGTTACCCTGGCTCTCTCTCTGGCACGGGACTCTGTTACCCTGGCTCTCTCTCTGGCACGGGACTCTGTTACCCTGGCTCTCTCTCTGGCACGGGGCTCTGTTACCCTGGCTCTCTCTCTGGCACGGGACTCTGTTACCCTGGCTCTCTCTCTGGCACGGGGCTCTGTTACCCTGGCTCTCTCTCTGGCACGGGGCTCTGTTACCCTGGCTCTCTCTCTGGCACGGGACTCTGTTACCCTGGCTCTCTCTCTGGCACGGGACTCTGTTACCCTGGCTCTCTCTCTGGCACGGGGCTCTGTTACCCTGGCTCCCTCTCTGGCACGGGACTCTGTTACCCTGGCTCTCTCTCTGGCACGAGACTCTACTATGAACTATCCTGGTGGCCTTTGTTGACAGTGCAATGAGCGTTGGCGGGTGTGTGTGTGTGTGTGTGTGTGTGTGTGTGTGTGTGTGTGTGTGTGTGTGTGTGTGTACGTGCGTGCACTGCTCAATTATCTCTTCCTGAAACCATTTTAAATCTTTGATATAATTGTAAGCATTATATTCAGGATGTTTATAAAGCGTTAGAAAGCGGTCCAAGTTACGTCCCTGAGGTTTTATGGGTATTTTCAGTTTGCCGCGGCAGGAAGAAAAATATGATATTCTGTAACTAATCCCCCATGTGTTCCTGCCTCCTATTGGACAATACTACATCTGTTCTGATAGGACACTTCAACAGTCTGTAGAGTGACCAAGTGTTCACTTAGCTGGTCAGAACAAAACCCTTGAAATAAGGCAGGTTCTCTGAACATGTATTATCAAACTAACCCAGAGTCCTAACCCAGAGTCCTAACCCAGAGTCCTAACCCAGAGTCCTAACCCAGAGTCCTAACCCAAATCCAGAGTCCTAACCCAGAGTCCTAACCCAAACCCAGAGTCCTAACCCAAATTCAGAGTCCTAACCCAAATCCAGAGTCCTAACCCAGAGTCCCCTCCCTTCCTCCTAAACTAACCCAGAGTCCACTCCCCCTAAACTAACCCAGAGTCACCTCCCCTTAAACTAACCCTAACCCAGAGTCCCCTCCCCTAAACTAACCCTAACTAACCCCTCCAAACACGACGAGTGGAGTTTAGACCAAAAAGCTCTATTTTTGTCTCATCAGACCACATGTCCTTCTTCCATTCCTCCTCTGGATCATCCAGATGGTCATTGGCAAACTTCAGACGGGCCTGGACATGTGCTGGTTTGAGTAGGGGGACCTTGCGTGCGCTGCAGGATTTTAATCCATGACGGTGTAGTGTGTTACTAATGGTTTTCTTTGAGACTGTGGTCCCAGCTCTCTTCAGGTCATTGACCAGGTCCTGTCGTGTAGTTCTGAGCTGATCCCTCACCTTCCTCATGATCATTGATGCCCCACGAGGTGAGATCTTGCATGGAGCCCCAGATTGAGGGTGATTGACCGTCATCTTGAACTTCTTCCATTTTATAATAATTGCGCCAACAGTTGTTGCCTTCTCACCAAGCTGCTTGCCTATTGTCCTGTAGCCCATCCCAGCCTTGTGCAGGTCTACAGTTTGATCCCTGATGTCCTTACACAGCTCTCTGGTTTTGGCCATTGTGGAGAGGTTGGAGTCTGTTTAATTGAGTGTGTGGACAGGTGTCTTTTATACAGGTAACGAGTTCCAACAGGAGCAATTAATACAGGTAATGAGTGGAGAACAGGAGGGCTTCTTAAAGAAAACTAACAGGTCTGTGAGAGACGGAATTCTTACTGGTTGGTAGGTGATCAAATACTTATGCCATGCAATAAAATGCTAATTAATTACTTAAAAATCATACAATGTGATTTTCTGGATTTTAGTTTTAGATTCCGTCTCTCACATGCTTTGTAAGTAGGAAAACCTGCAAAATCGGCAGTGTATCAAATACTTGTTCTCCCCACTGTACACTGGCAGTCAGATCTCATTTAGCCTGCCCAACACTGTGGTTCAGGATGAACACATCTAAGTGGAAGGAGCTAGAAGCAAGAGAGAGAGACAGAGGCAGACAGAGAGACAGACACAGAGAGAGAGACAGAGAGAAAGAGAGAGAGAGAGATGGCCGAGAAAGCGAGCGCAAGAGGGAAAGAGAGAGAGAGAGAGATGGCCGAGAACGCGAGCACAAGAGAGAAAGAGAGAGAGAGAGAGATGACTTAATGGGCCTTACCTAACCAGACCTACTTCAGTCATGGGAAAAGGGATATTGTCTTTGTCTCCTTTCCCCGTCTCTGCCTCTATCACTCTCACCCTTCCTAACCTCTCCTGGAGGTTTACAAATCGATATTTGAGGAGGCGCTATGGTGAGGCCTCTCTTCTGAACTCCAAAAAGATGAGAGCAGGAGAGAGGATGGGAGAGGGAGAGCCGGGGAGAGGGAGAGCCGGGGAGAGGAAGGGAGAGGGAGAGCCGGGGAGAGGAAGGGAGAGGGAGAGCCGGGGAGAGGAAGGGAGAGGGAGAGCCAGGGAGAGGATGGGAGAGGGAGAGCCGGGGAGAGGGAGAGCCGGGGAGAGGAAGGGAGAGGGAGAGCCGGGGAGAGGAAGGGAGAGGGAGAGCCAGGGAGAGGATGGGAGAGGGAGAGCCGGGGAGAGGATGGGAGAGGGAGAGCCGGGGAGAGGATGGGAGAGGGAGAGCCGGTGAGAGGATGGGAGAGGGAGAGCCGGGGAGAGGATGGGAGAGGGAGAGCCGGGGAGAGGATGGGAGAGGGAGAGCCGGGGAGAGGATGGGAGAGGGAGAGCCGGGGAGAGGAAGGGAGAGGGAGAGCCGGGGAGAGGAAGGGAGAGGGAGAGCCGGGGAGAGGAAGGGAGAGGGAGAGCCGGGGAGAGGAAGGGAGAGGGAGAGCCGGGGAGAGGAAGGGAGAGGGAGAGCCGGGGAGAGGAAGGGATAGGAGAGCCAGGGAGAGGAAGGGATAGGAGAGCCGGGGAGAGGAAGGGATAGGAGAGCCGGGGAGAGGAAGGGATAGGAGAGCCAGGGAGAGGAAGGGAGAGGAGAGCAGGGGAGAGGAAGGGATAGGAGAGCCAGGGAGATGAAGGGAGAGGAGAGCAGGGGATAGGAGAGGGCACTGTACCGCTCTGGTCAGGAAAACATGGGGGGAGAGGAGCAACAAAGTGGTCCTACACAAGCCCAGGTATTCTCAGGAAGTGGTATACACACACACACACGGTAAGTGTGATTGCCCAACTCCACTGCCGACTGGTAGGCACTTTCAGAAGCAGCAATAACAACTCAACAACCCCTCCTCAGTTTAAGAGCCAGAGTCAAATAAAAACAGTACATAATGACCCTTTCATGACTTCTGAAAGCAGCTCTATGTGAGGGAGGAGCTGGGAGGATAGAGAGGGAGGAGCTGGGAGGATAGAGGGAGGAGCTGGGAGGATAGAGAGGGAGGAGCTGGGAGGATAGAGAGGGAGGAGCTGGGAGGATAGAGAGGGAGGAGCTTGGAGGATAGAGAGGGAGGAGCTGGGAGGATAGAGAGGCTGTGTGAGGGAGGAGCTGGGAGGCTGGAGAGGCTGTGTGAGGGAGGAGCTGGGAGGATAGAGATGGAGGAGCTGGGAGGATAGAGATGGAGGAGCTGGGAGGATAGAGAGGGAGGAGCTGGGAGGATAGAGAGGCTGTGTGAGGGAGGAGCTGGGAGGATAGAGAGGCTGTGTGAGGGAGGAGCTGGGAGGATAGAGATGGAGGAGCTGGGAGGATAGAGAGGGAGGAGCTGGGAGGATAGAGAGGGAGGAGCTGGGAGGATAGAGAGGCTGTGTGAGGGAGGAGCTGGGAGGATAGAGAGGCTGTGTGAGGGAGGAGCTGGGAGGATAGAGAGGCTGTGTGAGGGAGGAGCTGGGAGGCTGGAGAGGCTGTGTGAGGGAGGAGCTGGGAGGATAGAGAGGCTGTGTGAGGGAGGAGCTGGGATGATAGAGAGGCTGTGTGAGGGAGGAGCTGGGAGGATAGAGATGCTGTGTGAGGGAGGAGCTGGGAGGCTGGAGAGGCTGTGTGAGGGAGGAGCTGGGAGGCTGGAGAGGCTGTGTGAGGGAGGAGCTGGGAGGCTGGAGAGGCTGTGTGAGGGAGGAGCTGGGAGGCTGGAGAGGCTGTGTGAGGGAGGAGCTGGGAGGAAAAAGAGGCTGTGTGAGGGAGGAGCTGGGGGGATAGAGAGGCTGCGTGAGGGAGGAGCTGGGATGATAGAGGCTGCGTGAGGGAGGAGCTGGGAGGATAGAGAGGCTGTGTGAGAGAGGAGCTGGGAGGATAGAGAGGCTGTGTGAGGGAGGAGCTGGGAGGATAGAGAGGGAGGAGCTAGGAGGATAGAGATGCTGTGTGAGGGAGGAGCTGTGAGGCTATAGAGGCTGTGTGAGGGAGAAGATGGGATGATAGAGAGGCTGTGTGAGGGAGGAGCTGTGAGGCAAGAGAGGCTGTGTGAGGCAAGACAGGCTGTGAGGGAGGAGCTGTGAGACTAGAGGGGTTGTGAGGGAGGAGCTGGGAGGATAGAGAGTGTGTGAGGGAGGAACTGGGAGGATAGAGAGGCTGTGTGAGGGAGGAGCTGAGAGGATAGAGAGGCTGTGTGAGGGAGGAGCTGGGAGGATAGAGAGGCTGTGTGAGGGAGGAGCTGGGAGGATAGAGAGGCTGTGTAAGGGAGGAACTGGGAGGATAGAGAGGCTGTGTGAGGGAGGAGCTGGGAGGATAGAGAGGCTGTGTGAGGGAGGAGCTGGGAGGCTAGAGAGGCTGAACCAGACTGAACCAGACTACCAGACTACAGCAGGACTACCAGACTACAGCAGGACTACCAGACTACCGCCTACAGCAGGACTACCAAACTACAGCAGGACTACCGTCTACAGCAGGACTACCAGACTACAGCAGGACTACCAGACTACAACAGGACTTCCAGACTACAGCAGGACTACCAGACTACAACAGGACTACCAGACTACAACAGGACTACCAGTCTACAGCAGGACTACCAGACTACCATCTACAGCAGGACTACCAGACTACCATCTACAGCAGGACCACCAGACTACAGCAGGCCTACCAGACTACCATCTACAGCAGGACTACCAGACTACCATCTACAGCAGGACCACCGTCTACAGCAGGACTACCAGACTACAGCAGGACGACCAGACTACCATCTACAGCAGGACCACCAGACTACCATCTACAGCAGGACTACCAGACTACAGCAGGCCTACCAGACTACCATCTACAGCAGGACTACCAGACTACCATCTACAGCAGGACCACCGTCTACAGCAGGACTACCAGACTACAGCAGGCCTACCAGACTACCATCTACAGCAGGACTACCAGACTACCATCTACAGCAGGACCACCGTCTACAGCAGGACTACCAGACTACAGCAGGACTACCAGACTACCATCTACAGCAGGACCACCAGACTACCATCTACAGCAGGACCACCGTCTACAGCAGGACTACCAGACTACAGCAGGACTACCAGACTACAGCAGGACTACCAGACTACAGTCTACAGCAGGACTACCAGACTACAGCAGGACTACCAGACTACAGCAGGACTACCAGACTACAGCAGGACTACCAGACTACAGTCTACAGCAGGACCACCGTCTACAGCAGGACTACCAGACTACAGTCTACAGCAGGACTACATTCAACACTGTTCAACTCTGTCTCAGAGCTTTATTCAGGGAGACATGGTTTCTACATTCAACTCTGTCTCAGAGCTTTATTCAGGGAGACATGGTTTCTACATTCAACACTGTTCAACTCTGGCTCAGAGCTTTATTCAGGGAGACATGGTTTCTACATTCAACACTGTCTCAGAGCTTTATTCAGGGAGACGTGGTTTCTACATTCAACTCTGTCTCAGAGCTTTATTCAGGGAGACGTGGTTTCTACATTCAACACTGTCTCAGAGCTTTATTCAGGGAGACATGGTTTCTACATTCAACACTGTTCAACTCTGACTCAGAGCTTTATTCAGGGAGACATGGTTTCTACATTCAACACAGTTCAACTCTGTCTCAGAGCTTTATTCAGGGAGACGTGGTTTCTACATTCAACACTGTCTCAGAGCTTTATTCAGGGAGACATGGTTTCTACATTCAACACTGTCTCAGAGCTTTATTCAGGGAGACGTGGTTTCTACATTCAACTCTGAATCAGAGTTTTATTCAGGGAGACGTGGTTTCTACATTCAACACTGTCTCAGAGCTTTATTCAGGGAGACGTGGTTTCTACATTCAACTCTGAATCAGAGTTTTATTCAGGGAGATGTGGTTTCTACATTCAACACTGTTCAACTCTGTCTCAGAGCTTTATTCAGGGAGACGTGGTTTCTACATTCAACACTGACTCAGAGCTTTATTCAGGGAGACGTGGTTTCTACATTCAACACTGTTCAACTCTGTCTCAGAGCTTTATTCAGGGAGACGTGGTTTCTACATTCAACTCTGTCTCAGAGCTTTATTCAGGGAGACGTGGTTTCTACATTCAACTCTGTTCAACTCTGACTCAGAGCTTTATTCAGGGAGACGTGGTTTCTACATTCAACACTGTCTCAGAGCTTTATTCAGGGAGACGTGGTTTCTACATTCAACACTGTCTCAGAGCTTTATTCAGGGAGACGTGGTTTCTACATTCAACACTGTTCAACTCTGTCTCAGAGCTTTATTCAGGGAGACGTGGCTTCTACATTCAACTCTGTCTCAGAGCTTTATTCAGGGAGACATGGTTTCTACATTCAACTCTGTTCAACTCTGTCTCAGAGCTTTATTCAGGGAGACGTAGTTTCTACATTCAACTCTGTCTCAGAGCTTTATTCAGGGAGACGTGGTTTCTACATTCAACACTGTCTCAGAGCTTTATTCAGGGAGATGTGGTTTGTACATTCAACACTGTCTCAGAGATTTAGTCAGGGAGACGTGGCTTCTACATTCAACACTGTCTCAGAGCTTTATTCAGGGAGACATGGTTTCTACATTCAACACTGTTCAACTCTGGCTCAGAGCTTTATTCAGGGAGACGTGGTTTCTACATTCAACTCTGTCTCAGAGCTTTATTCAGGGAGACGTGGCTTCTACATTCAACACTGTCTCAGAGCTTTATTCAGGGAGACGTGGTTTCTACATTCAACACTGTTCAACTCTGTCTCAGAGCTTTATTCAGGGGGACGTGGTTTCTACATTCAACTCTGTTCAACTCTGGCTCAGAGCTTTATTCAGGGAGACGTGGTTTCTACATTCAACACTGTCTCAGAGCTTTATTCAGGGAGACGTGGTTTCTACATTCAACACTGTCTCAGAGCTTTATTCAGGGAGACGTGGTTTCTACATTCAACACTGTTCAACTCTGTCTCAGAGCTTTATTCAGGGAGACGTGGTTTCTACATTCAACACTGTTCAACACTGTCTCAGAGCTTTATTCAGGGAGACGTGGTTTCTACATTCAACACTGTCTCAGAGCTTTATTCAGGGAGACGTGGTTTCTACATTCAACTCTGAATCAGAGCTTTATTCAGGGAGACGTGGCTTCTACATTCAACTCTGTCTCAGAGCTTTATTCAGGGAGACATGGTTTCTACATTCAACACTGTTCAACTCTGGCTCAGAGCTTTATTCAGGGAGACGTGGTTTCTACATTCAACTCTGTCTCAGAGCTTTATTCAGGGAGACGTGGCTTCTACATTCAACACTGTCTCAGAGCTTTATTCAGGGAGACATGGTTTCTACATTCAACACTGTTCAACTCTGGCTCAGAGCTTTATTCAGGGAGACGTGGTTTCTACATTCAACACTGGCTCAGAGCTTTATTCAGGGAGACGTGGTTTCTACATTCAACTCTGTCTCAGAGCTTTATTCAGGGAGACATGGTTTCTACATTCAACTCTGTCTCAGAGCTTTATTCAGGGAGACATGGTTTCTACATTCAACACAGTTCAACTCTGTCTCAGAGCTTTATTCAGGGAGACGTAGTTTCTACATTCAACTCTGGCTCAGAGCTTTATTCAGGGGGACGTGGTTTCTACATTCAACACTGTCTCAGAGCTTTATTCAGGGAGACGTGGTTTCTACATTCAACACTGTCTCAGAGCTTTATTCAGGGAGACGTGGTTTCTACATTCAACTCTGTCTCAGAGTTTTATTCAGGGAGACGTGGTTTCTACATTCAACACTGTTCAACTCTGTCTCAGAGCTTTATTCAGGGAGACGTGGCTTCTACATTCAACTCTGTCTCAGAGCTTTATTCAGGGAGACATGGTTTCTACATTCAACACTGTTCAACTCTGTCTCAGAGCTTTATTCAGGGAGACGTGGCTTCTACATTCAACTCTGTCTCAGAGCTTTATTCAGGGAGACATGGTTTCTACATTCAACACTGTTCAACTCTGTCTCAGAGCTTTATTCAGGGAGACGTGGTTTCTACATTCAACTCTGTTCAACACTGTCTCAGAGATTTATTCAGGGAGACCTGGTTTCTACATTCAACACTGTCTCAGAGCTTTATTCAGGGAGACGTGGTTTCTACATTCAACACTGTTCAACTCTGTCTCGGAGCTTTATTCAGGGAGACGTGGTTTCTACATTCAACTCTGTTCAACTCTGGCTCAGAGCTTTATTCAGGGAGACCTGGTTTCTACATTCAACACTGTCTCAGAGCTTTATTCAGGGAGACGTGGTTTCTACATTCAACACAGTTCAACTCTGGCTCAGAGCTTTATTCAGGGAGACGTGGTTTCTACATTCAACACTGTCTCAGAGCTTTATTCAGGGAGACGTGGTTTCTACATTCAACACTGTCTCAGAGCTTTATTCAGGGAGACGTGGTTTCTACATTCAACTCTGTCTCAGAGCTTTATTCAGGGAGACGTGGTTTCTACATTCAACTCTGTCTCAGAGCTTTATTCAGGGAGACGTGGTTTCTACATTCAACTCTGTTCAACTCTGGCTCAGATCCCATTTCGGATGTAGACCTTGTATGTAAATAGTAAGCGGGGGAGAAAATGTAGACTATGTTAAAGGAGTAGTCTATATGAAGACTGAACGACTGGTTCAGTCTACACGAAGGCTGTGAACGACTGGTTCAGTCTACACGAAGGCTGTGAACGACTGGTTCAGTCTACACGAAGGCTGTGAACGACTGGTTCAGTCTACACGAAGGCTGTGAACGACTGGTTCAGTCTACACGAAGGCTGTGAACGACTGGTTCAGTCTACACGAAGGCTGTGAACGACTGGTTCAGTCTACACGAAGGCTGTGAACGACTGGTTCAGTCTACACGAAGGCTGTGAACGACTGGTTCAGTCTACACGAAGGCTGTGAACGACTGGTTCATTCTACACGAAGGCTGTGAACGACTGGTTCAGTCTACACGAAGGCTGTGAATGACTGGTTCAGTCTACACGAAGGCTGTGAACGACTGGTTCAGTCTACACGAAGGCTGTGAACGACTGGTTCAGTCTACACGAAGGCTGTGAACGACTGGTTCAGTCTACACGAAGGCTGTGAACGACTGGTTCAGTCTACACGAAGGCTGTGAACGACTGGTTCAGTCTGCACGAAGGCTGTGAACGACTGGTTCAGTCTGCACGAAGGCTGTGAACGACTGGTTCAGTCTGCACGAAGGCTGTGAACGACTGGTTCAGTCTACACGAAGGCTGTGAACGACTGGTTCAGTCTACACGAAGGCTGTGAACGACTGGTTCAGTCTACACAAAGGCTGTGAACGACTGGTTCAGTCTATAATAAGCCTGTGAACGACTGGTTTAGTCTATGAAGGACAAACTGTGACAAATATAACATGGTTTCTGGAAGACATAGCCAGTCCTGGTCTCAGCACTCTGCAGGGACAGACAACTCATGAGGAGAGGGTCAGGGATGGTGAATTAATCATTTATCCCCCCCCCGAGCTACGGAGAGTCCTTTAGGAGGTTCTCATTCTAATCCCCATGAGGAGAGGGTCAGGGATGGTGCTACAGAGAGTCCTTTAGGAGGTTCTCATTCTAATCCCCATGAGGAGAGGGTCAGGGATGGTGCTACAGAGAGTCCTTTAGGAGGTTCTCATTCTAATCCCCATGAGGAGAGGGTCAGGGATGGTGCTACAGAGAGTCCTTTAGGAGGTTCTCATTCTAATCTCCATGAGGAGAGGGTCAGGGATGGTGCTACAGAGAGTCCTTTAGGAGGTTCTCATTCTAATCCCCATGAGGAGAGGGTCAGGGATGGTGCTACAGAGAGTCCTTTAGGAGGTTCTCATTCTAATCCCCATGAGGAGAGGGTCAGGGATGGTGCTACAGAGAGTCCTTTAGGAGGTTCTCATTCTAATCCCCATGAGGAGAGGGTCAGGGATGGTGCTACAGAGAGTCCTTTAGGAGGTTCTCATTCTAATCCCCATGAGGAGAGGGTCAGGGATGGTGCTACAGAGAGTCCTTTAGGAGGTTCTCATTCTAATCCCCATGAGGAGAGGGTCAGGGATGGTGCTACAGAGAGTCCTTTAGGAGGTTCTCATTCTAATCCCCATGAGGAGAGGGTCAGGGATGGTGCTACAGAGAGTCCTTTAGGAGGTTCTCATTCTAATCCCCATGAGGAGAGGGTCAGGGATGGTGCTACAGAGAGTCCTTTAGGAGGTTCTCATTCTAATCCCCATGAGGAGAGGGTCAGGGATGGTGCTACAGAGAGTCCTTTAGGAGGTTCTCATTCTAATCCCCATGAGGAGAGGGTCAGGGATGGTGCTACAGAGAGTCCTTTAGGAGGTTCTCATTCTAATCCCCATGAGGAGAGGGTCAGGGATGGTGCTACAGAGAGTCCTTTAGGAGGTTCTCATTCTAATCCCCATGAGGAGAGGGTCAGGGATGGTGCTACAGAGAGTCCTTTAGGAGGTTCTCATTCTAATCCCCATGAGGAGAGGGTCAGGGATGGTGCTACAGAGAGTCCTTTAGGAGGTTCTCATTCTAATCCCCATGAGGAGAGGGTCAGGGATGGTGCTACAGAGAGTCCTTTAGGAGGTTCTCATTATAATCCCCATGAGGAGAGGGTCAGGGATGGTGCTACAGAGAGTCCTTTAGGAGGTTCTCATTCTAATCCCCATGAGGAGAGGGTCAGGGATGGTGCTACAGAGTCCTTTAGGAGGTTCTCATTCTAATCCCCATGAGGAGAGGGTCAGGGATGGTGCTACAGAGAGTCCTTTAGGAGGTTCTCATTCTAATCCCCATGAGGAGAGGGTCAGGGATGGTGCTACAGAGAGTCCTTTAGGAGGTTCTCATTCTAATCCCCATGAGGAGAGGGTCAGGGATGGTGCTACAGAGAGTCCTTTAGGAGGTTCTCATTCTAATCCCCATGAGGAGAGGGTCAGGGATGGTGAATTAATCCTTTACCCCCCCCCCCCCGAGCTACGGAGAGTCCTTAAATTAAGGAGTGTCTCATTCTAATCCCCATGAGGAGGGACTCGGGGACAAGGGCCGTACCATTACAACTCTCAACACCGATACAGGGAGGGACGGGCCTGAGGAAGGGACGGGCCTGAGGAAGGGACGGGCCTGAGGAAGGGACGGGCCTGAGGAAGGGACGGGCCTGAGGAAGGGACGGGCCTGAGGAAGAGGTATATTGTTACTCCTGCTACCCTGGTAACCATCACCGCCCTGCACTCTAATTTAACACCATTCATTACGACCACAGACAGACAGTCACAGGAAGAACAGTCAAGTTAAAAGGGCAGAGGAGGAAACTAATGGTCTCATTTGTTATGTACGAGAGAGAGAGACAGAGTGTGAGAGAGACAGAGTACGAGAGAGAGAGAGAGAGAGACAGGGGAGAAAGAAATTGAGACTCCCACATCCTCCATTCTGTTCGGCGAGACTAGAGGCATCAACAAATAAAACTGACTGGAAAACGTTAAAACGTTACTCAGAGCGTTATTTACACATAAAGGCTTTAACAAAACCCCAAATGTCAAAGGCCTTGATTGTCAATGTATGGATAAAAAAAACAGATTTAATAAAGGCCCTTCTCTCTGTCTCACACACACCACACACACACCTGGTCTCCATGAAACATCCTCTCCTACTACAGAATCAGTCTCCCCTGAGAGGCTGGTTGTGTTTCATCTCCAGGTCGTAAAGTCCCTCCACGTCTCCGGGACAATACCCAGGCTGCCCCGGGACAATGCCAGGCCGGTGCCTGCTGACTGGGGCACTAGAGGAGCTCTATTCTTCTCTCCCAGGTTTGTCCTGGGTCCATGGCAACCGACCTGTGCTATCCCAGGTTTGTCCTGGGTCCATGGCAACCGACCTGTGCTGTCCCAGGGTCCCGCTGGGCTGGCGACGGAACACTGACAAGGGGCTGCTATTAAATCAGGGGGTGGACGATGAGACATGAAGTATACAGGGAACAGAGACAGGAGAACAGACTGGACCAATTACCTTAAAGGAGGTGACTATGTCTCTGCCTCCCTGCCCACCCTTTCTATGGTAGAACAGACTGGACCAATTACCTTAAAGGAGGTGACTATGTCTCTGCCTCCCTGCCCACCCTGTCTATGGTAGAACACACAGCAGCCAACATCTGACCCCGTGTCTCAGACAGTAACTGACCCGGTGTCTCCGTGTCTCAGACTAACTGACCCAGTGTCTCCGTGTCTCAGACAGTAACTGACCTGGTGTCTCAGACTGTAACTGCATGTCATATTGCACCCAGCTGACAGACCACAGCAGTCAACAACTGAACAAGAGCTTACAGGCCGCCCCAGGGCCCAGAGCCCGCCCCAAAGGCCGCCCCAGGGCCCAGAGCCCGCCCCAAAGGCCGCCCCAGGGCCCAGAGCCCGCCCCAAAGGCCGCCCCAGGGCCCAGAGCCCGCCCCAAAGGCCGCCCCAGGGCCCAGAGCCCGCCCCAAAGGCCGCCCCAGGGCCCAGAGCCCGCCCCAGGGGCCGCCCCAGGGCCCGCCCCAAAGGCCGCCCCAGGGCCCGCCCCAAAGGCCGCCCCAGGGCCCGCCCCAGGGCCCGCCCCAAAGGCCGCCCCAGGGACCGCCCCAGGGACCACCCCAGGGCCCGCCCCAGGGCCCGCCCCAAAGGCCGCCCCAGGGCCCGCCCCAGGGCCCGCCCCAAAGGCCGCCCCAGGGACCACCCCAGGGACCACCCCAGGGACCGCCCCAAAGGCCGCCCCAGGGACCACCCCAGGGACCACCCCAGGGACCGCCCCAAAGGCCGCCCCAGGGACCGCCAGGCCAGCGGCAGGACAGTAGTCACCCTTTGCCTTGACAGCTCTGCCCACTCTTGGCATAATACATGAAGAAAAACCCTTGGATGAATAGGTGTGACTGGTATTGTATATATATATCCCTAGATACTCAGTCACTGAACCACAGAGGGACTGAACCACAGTCACTGAACCACTGAACCAGACTAGTCACTGAACCAGACTAGTCACTGAACCAGACTAGTCACTGAACCACAGAGGGACTGAACCAGTCACTGAACCACTGAACCAGACTAGTCACTGAACCAGACTAGTCACTGAACCAGACTAGTCACTGAACCACAGAGGGACTGAACCAGTCACTGAACCACAGAGTCACTGAACCACAGAGGGACTGAACCAGTCACTGAACCACAGAGTCACTGAACCACAGAGGGACTGAACCAGTCACTGAACCAGTGAACCAGACTAGTCACTGAACCAGACTAGTCACTGAACCAGACTAGTCACTGAACCACAGAGGGACTGAACCACTGAACCAGACTAGTCACTGAACCAGACTAGTCACTGAACCAGACTAGTCACTGAACCACTGAACCTAATCTCTAGATCAGAGGGGAGGACAGACCAGGCTCTGTTTGCTGTGGGCCCCGGCAGACAAAGTCCCTCACTCAACACATGGAGCGCCTGCTTTGCTGCACTCCTCCCACCCCAGTCTCCCTCCCTCCACTCACCTTGGAAGGCTGCTACGTTCCTGGAGATGAGGAACTTGAGGCTGGCGGAGGAGGTCTGGAGGAGGTTCTGAACATCCCGCCGGGCCGCCACCTGATACCTCTCCTCCATCTTCTTAGAACAGCATGTCAGGTTCCTGGACTGGCACACCTGGAGGTCCGAACCTGGAGTGGAATAAATGACTGTTACTCCGTTGTTTTGCCTCATTACATGAACAGGTCTTCCAAGAGAGAGAGAGAGAGTTCTGGAACATTAGGTCTTCCATTGTGATCATAGAGAGAGAGAGGGTTCTGGAACATTAGGTCTTCCATTGTGATCATATAGATAGAGAGAGGGTTCTGGAACATTAGGTCTTCCATTGTGATCATATAGATAGAGAGAGAGGGTTCTGGAACATTAGGTCTTCCATTGTGATCATATAGATAGAGAGAGAGGGTTCTGGAACATTAGGTCTTCCATTGTGATCATATAGAGAGAGAGGGTTCTGGAACATTAGGTCTTCCATTGTGATCATATAGAGAGAGAGAGGGTTCTGGAACATTGTTTACATCCATTCTGAATGGATGAGAATGGCTGAAGTGGCATTGCTCAGCCAGACAGTACTATGCTTTAATATGAGAGATGCTGTTTCATCCTCAGGTCTTTCTACTGCTGACATACATAGGAGAGGAGCTAGAGATGAATGTCATTCACTAATTATTTCCCCCTCCTTAACCCACTGGGACGATTACTGCCAGACAGCCGCCACGTGGCAGTAAAACCTGCCAGACAGCCACCCCGTGGCAGTAAAACCTGCCAGACAGCCGCCACGTGGCAGTAAGACCTGCCAGACAGCTGTCAACATGAAGCCACATCACTAGGGCCCTATGTCACATGACTTGGATTTGAACCTGTATTTAAACCGTTTTCAACAAACGGTCCACTTCATGTCACATGGTCCAGTAACATCCTCAGACAAGTGCTTTCATTTTTTGGTGTAATTCTCATTTTTGGAAAAGGCTTAGAATTGAAAAAAAGGTTAAAATCTTGGTCATGTGACATGATCGTCCAAGACACAGAGCCCTACAGACATCACATAAGAGATATGTCACATGAATACATTGATCTCCGTCAAGAGACAGAGCCCTACAGACATCACATAAGAGATATGTCACATGAATAAATTGATCTCCGTCAAGACAGACAGCATCACTTAGCGGTCAGTAGCACCACTGTCTGAGGCTCGTAGTGGTCTCTTCTATCGAGCCTCCTGGATGATACAGGACTACATCCTCACCACTGTCTTGAGGCTCGTAGTGGTCTCTTCTATCGAGCCTCCTGGATGATACAGGACTACATCCTCACCACTGTCTTGAGGCTCGTAGTGGTCTCTTCTATCGAGCCTCCTGGATGATACAGGACCACGTCCACACAGATGGTCTACGTGTTGAAACAAGCTCAGGGGCAGAAGGCAGATTTGTGTGAAAGCAATCAGGAGTCTTGCCGTTATCACCTCGACAAGTGATGTCCACACATTTGCCACTACGTGTGGCAAAGCTACCGGCTCGCCTTGGAAACACACACACACACACACACCACACACACACACACACCACACACATACACACAGGGGACAATCAAAACAACTTTTTGTTTTTACTCTAAAAAAGGGTTTTCAGACAGACGTGCTGAAACAGTGTCTTTGGCAGCTCTTCCCTCCATTCTATCAGACAACCTGTACTGTGTGTTGTTAGAGCGGGTTAGTCACTCAGAGGAGGAGATGGCACACGTTAACACATTCCTTCTCATCTAGATAAGACTACATGAAAAGATCCTCAGAGGCCTGATTTTATCTTTCCACTTAGAGACCACAGAAACTGGACTCGGTCCAACGCGCTGAGAGGCTCTGCTTGGATCTATAGTCTATATACACGTGTAGTTTAAGGTGAGAGGCTCTGCTTGGATCTATAGTCTATATACACGTGTAGATAAGGTGAAAGGCTCTGCTTGGATCTATAGTCTATATACACGTGTAGTTTAAGGTGAGAGGCTCTGCTTGGATCTATAGTCTATATACACGTGTAGATAAGGTGAAAGGCTCTGGTTGAATCTATAGTCTATATACACGTGTAGTTTAAGGTGAGAGGCTCTGCTTGGATCTATAGTCTATATACACGTGTAGTTTAAGGTGAGAGGCTCTGGTTGGATCTATAGTCTATATACACGTGTAGATAAGGTGAGTTCCAGATGAGTCAGGCCATTTCCACGAGTCAATACGAGTCAATAGGGTCTCATATTACAAATGGTTTTGAAACACAGCATCTCCTTTCATTGGTGATAAGACTGATTCTCCCCCGAGGTCTGTTCCATGGACTAAAAATCCCTTTTCACATCACCAATATTGTTTAGAGCAGGGGTCACCAACAGGTGAGCTACCTGTAACTAGCAGCCCACCTATGAGCAGCTAGCCAAGCTAATCTGAAAGGTTACACCATACACCAGGGGTCACCAACAGGCTAGGGTTAGGGGTTAAGGTTAGGGGTTAAGGGTTAGCTATCAGCAGCCCACCTATGAGCAGCAGGCCAAGCTATTCTGAAAGGTTACACCATACACCAGGGGTCTCCAGCAGGCTAGGGTTAGGGGTTAAGGTTAAGGTTAGGGGGGTTAGGGTTAGCTACCAGCCCACCTATGAGCAGCAGGCCAAGCTATTCTGAAAGGTTACACCATACACCAGGGGTCTCCAGTAGGCTAGGGTTAGGGGTTAAGGTTAGGGTTAAGGTTAGGGGGGTTAGGGTTAGCTACCAGCCCACCTATGAGTAGCTCACAATACTATTCTGAAAGTACATGTTCACGTGTTCCCCCACAAACTGTCATTAACAAATCTCACCAGAATCAGACACCACAAGCTCCCAGCTACTATCCAACCAACACAACCCCACCCCTGGTCAGCCACTATTGGTTAAAAAGACAAACCTAACAACATCATCCCACCCCTGGTCAGCCACTATTGGTTAAAAAGACAAACCTAACAACATCATTCCACCCCTGGTCAGCCACTATTGGTTAAAAAGACAAACCTAACAACATCATTCCACCCCTGGTCAGCCACTATTGGTTAAAAAGACAAACCTAACACAACATCATCCCACCCCTGGTCAGCCACTATTGGTTAAAAAGACAAACCTAACACAACATCATCCCACCCCTGGTCAGCCACTATTGGTTAAAAAGACAAACCTAACACAACATCATCCCACCCCTGGTCAGCCACTATTGGTTAAAAAGACAAACCTAACACAACATAATCCCACCCCTGGTCAGCCACTATTGGTTAAAAAGACAAACCTAACAACATCATTCCACCCCTGGTCAGCCACTATTGGTTAAAAAGACAAACCTAACAACATCATTCCACCCCTGGTCAGCCACTATTGGTTAAAAAGACAAACCTAACACAACATCATCCCACCCCTGGTCAGCCACTATTGGTTAAAAAGACAAACCTAACACAACATCATCCCACCCCTGGTCAGCCACTATTGGTTAAAAAGACAAACCTAACACAACATCATCCCACCCCTGGTCAGCCACTATTGGTTAAAAAGACAAACCTAACACAACATAATCCCACCCCTGGTTAGCCACTATTGGTTAAAAAGACAAACCAAAAAAACTTTCCCCAAAACCTTCCCAATTGAATGTTAACTGTAAAGTAGTTTTACCTGGCAAAAGTACGAGGAAGTAGATCACGAGGAAGTAGATCACGAGGAAGTAGATCACGAGGAAGTAGATCACGAGGACGTATATCACGAGGACGTATATCACGAGGACGTATATCACGAGGAAGTAGATCACGAGGACGTATATCACGAGGACGTATATCACGAGGACGTATATCACGAGGACGTATATCACGAGGAAGTAGATCACGAGGAAGTAGATCACGAGGAAGTAGATCACGAGGAAGTAGATCACGAGGACGCAGATCACGAGGACGTATATCACGAGGACGTATATCACGAGGACGTATATCACGAGGACGTATATCACGAGGACGTATATCATGAGGACGTATATCACGAGGACGTATATCACGAGGACGTATATCACGAGGACGTATATCACGAGGACGTATATCATGAGGACGTATATCACGAGGACGTATATCATGAGGACGTATATCATGAGGACGTATATCATGAGGACGTATATCACGAGGACGTATATCACGAGGACGTATATCATGAGGACGAAGAGAGATGAATCTGGAGAAGAGTCCCCTAAGCAAGCTGGTCCTGGGACTCATTTAGACTAGAGGTCGACCGATTATGATTTTTCAACGCCGATACCCATTATTGGAGGACCAAAAAAAGCCGATACCAATTATTTGGCCGATTTTAAATGTTTTATGTGTAATAATGACAATTATAACAATACAGAATGAACACTTATTTTAACTTAATATAATACATCAATAAAATCAATTTAGCCTCAAGTAAATAATGAAACATGCTCAATTTGGTTTAAATAATGCAAAAACAAAGTGTTGGAGAAGAAAGTAAAAGTGCAATATGTGCCATGTAAGAAAGCTAATGTTTCAGTTCCTTGCTCAGAACATGAGAACATATGAAAGCTGGTGGTTCCTTAAAACATGAGTCTTCAATATTCCCAGGTAAGAAGTTTTAGGTTGTAGTTATTATAGGACTATTTCTCTCTATACCATTTCTATTTCATATTCTGTTGACTATTAGATGTTCTTATAGGCACTTTAGTATTGCCAATGTAACAGTATAGCTTCCGTCCTTCTCCTCGCTCCTACCTGGGCTCGAACCAGGAACACATCGACAACAGCCACCCTCTAAGCAGCATCACCCATGCAGAGCAAGGGGAACAACCACTCCAAGTCTCAGAGCGAGTGACGTTTGAAACACTATTAGCGCGCACCCCGCTAACTAGCTAGCCATTTCACTTCGGTTACACCAGCCTCATCTCGAGAGTTGATAGGCTTGAAGTCATAAACAGCGCAATGCTTGACGCACAACGAAGAGCTGCTGGCAAAACGCACGAAAGTGCTGTTTGAATGAATGCTTACGAGCCTGCTGGTGCCTACCGCCGCTCAGTCAGACTGCTCTATCAAAGCATAGACTTAATTATAACATAATAACACACAGAAATGCGTGTGAGTGTGCGTGTGAGCCTTATGTCATTAATATGGTCATTAATATGGTCGAATCTGGAAACGATCATCACGAAAACAAGACGTTTATTCTTTCAGTGAAATACAGAACCGTTCCGTATTTTATCTAACGGGTGGCATCCATCCATAAGTCTAAATGTTGCTGTTACACAACCTTCCATAATTATGTAAAATTCTGGCAAATTAGTTTGCAACAAGCCAGGCGGCCCAAACTGCTACATATACCATGACTCTATGTGCAATGAACGCAAGGTTAATATTGCCTGCTAACCTGGATTTCTTTTAGCTAAATATGCAGGTTTAAAAATATATACTTCTGTGTATTGATTTTAAGAAAGGCATTGATGTTTATGGTTAGGTACAGTCGTCCAACGATTGTGCTTTTCTTGGAAATGCGCTTTTGTTAAATCATCCCCCAATTGGCGAAGTTGGCTGTCTTTGTTAGGAAGATAGTCGTCACACAGTTCGCAACGAGCCAGGTGGCCCAAACTGCTGTACCTACCCTGACTCTGTTGCAAGAGAGGTGACACCATTTCCCTCATTAAAAGAAATTCACATTAGCAGGCATTATTAACTAAATATGCAGGTTTAAAAATATATACTTGTGTATTGATTTTAAAGAAAGGCGTTGTTTATGGTTAGGTACACGTTGGACCAACGACAGTCCTTTTTCGCGAATGCGCACCGATTATATGCAACGCAGGACACGCTAGATAAACTAGTAATATCATCAACTATGTGTAGTTAACTAGTGGTGATTGATTGATTGCTTTTTATAAGATAAGTTTAATGCTAGCTAGCAACTTACCTTGGCTTACTGCATTCGCGTAACAGGCAGGCTCCTCTGGAGTGCAATGTAATCAGGTGGTTAGAGCGTTGGACTAGTTAACCGAAAGGTTGCAAGATCGAATCCCAGAGCTGACAAGGTCGTTCTGCCCCTGAAGGAGGCAGTTAACCCACCGTTCCTAGGCCGTCATTGAAAATAAGAATGTGTTCTTAACTGACTTGCCTAATTAAATAAAGATTAAATAAAGGTGTAAAATAATAAATAAAAAAATGTAAATGTAAAAATATTTTTAAAAAAACCAAAAATACCGATTTTCGAATGTTACAAAACTTTAAATCGGCCTTAATTAAAATCGGCCATGTCGCAAAGTAATTACAATTTAGCAGATTAACATTGGAATGATAGATGTCAAGATGATGATGTGCAAGTAGAGATACTGGTGTGCAAAAGAGCAGAAATGTAAATAAAATAAAAACAGTATGGGGATGAGGTAGGTAGATTGGGTGGGCTATTTACCGATGGACTATATACAGCTGCAGCGATCGGTTAGCTGCTCAGATAACTGATGTTAAAAGTTAGTGAGGGAAATGTAAGTCTCCAGCGATTTTTGTAATTCGTTCCAGTCACAGGCAGCAGAGAACTGGAAGGAAAGGCAGCCAATTGGCTAAACTAAAACTCTTTAACATCATCCTCAGCTCTGGCATCTTCGCCAATATCTGGAACCAAGGACTGATCACCTCAATCCACAAAAGCGGAGACAAATTTGACCACGATAACTACCGTGGGATATTAGTCAACAGCAACCTTGGGAAAATCCTCTGCATTATCATTAACAGCAGACTCATACATTTCCTCAGTGAAAACAATGAGGTGGGTAGATTGGATGGGCTCCTGTCGACAGTATGACCACATTACAGACACATATTACCCACAGACCCACAAAGACTATGAAAAGAAATCTAAACATCGATATATACTCCTTTATCTGTTAGGTGAAATACCGCAGTGTGCCATCACAGCAGCTAGATGTGTGGCCTGTTGCCACAAGGGGCAATCAGTGGAGAACAAACACTGTGAATACAACCCATATATATATATATATATATATCGGTTCACAGCAGCTAGATGTGTGGCCTGTTGCCACAAGGGGCAATCAGTGGGGAACAAACACTGTGAATACAACCCATATATATATCGGTTCACAGCAGCTAGATGTGTGGCCTGTTGCCACAAGGGGCAATCAGTGGAGAACAAACACAGTAAATACAACCCATATATATCAGTTTAGTTTCCCTTTCATACTTCAACTACTTGCACATTTTTTTACAACACTCATTAGACAATAACATGTCTATTCTTTTAAAAATGTTTGTGAGTGCCATGATAACTAATGTTTACCCTTGTTAATTCCCATTTTGTTTGTCTACTCTGTTTGATGTGGCTGTGTAAACATGTGTTTCCCCATGCCAATAAAGCTCTTTGAATTGAAATGGAGAGAGGCAGAGGGGTGGAGGAGGAGAAGAGGAGGAGGAGAGAGAGGCAGAGAGGAGGAGGAGGAGGAGAGAGAGGCAGAGAGAGAGAGGCAGAGAGGTGGAGGGAGAGAGAGGCAGAGAAGAGAGAGGCAGGGGGGTGGAAGGAGAGAGAGGCAGAGGGGTGGAGGGAGAGGGAGGCAGAGGGGAGGAGGGAGAGGGAGGCAGAGGGGTGGAATGGAGAGAGAGGCAGAGGGGTGGAGGGAGAGGGAGGCAGAGGGGAGGAGGGAGAGAGAGGCAGAGGAGAGAGAGGCAGAGACCCATAGACAACACTAAAATAAGAGGAGGAGGAGAGAGGCAGAGACCCATAGACAACACTAAAATAAGAGGAGGAGGAGAGAGGCAGAGACCCATAGACAACACTAAAATAAGAAGAGGGGGAGAGAGGCAGAGACCCATAGACAACACTAAAATAAGAGGAGGAGGAGAGAGGCAGAGACCCATAGACAACACTAAAATAAGAGGAGGGGGAAGAGAGGCAGAGACCCATAGACAACACTAAAATAAGAGGAGGAGGAGAGAGGCAGAGACCCATAGACAACAGTAAAATAAGAGGAGGGGGAAGAGAGAGGCAGAGACCCATAGACAACACTAAAATAAGAGGAGGGGAAGAGAGGCAGAGACCCATAGACAACACTAAAATAAGAGGAGGAGAGAGGCAGAGACCCATAGACAACACTAAAATAAGAGGGGGAAGAGAGAGGCAGAGACCCATAGACAACACTAAAATAAGAGGGGGAAGAGAGAGGCAGAGACCCATAGACAACACTAAAATAAGAGGAGGGGAAGAGAGGCAGAGACCCATAGACAACACTAAAATAAGAGGAGGAGAGAGGCAGAGACCCATAGACAACACTAAAATAAGAGGAGGGGGAAGAGAGGCAGAGACCCATAGACAACACTAAAATAAGAGGAGGAGGAGAGAGGCAGAGACCCATAGACAACACTAAAATAAGAGGGGGAAGAGAGAGGCAGAGACCCATAGACAACACTAAAATAAGAGGAGGGGGAAGAGAGGCAGAGACCCATAGACAACACTAAAATAAGAGGAGGGTGAGAGAGGCAGAGACCCATAGACAACACTAAAATAAGAGGAGGAGAGAGGCAGAGACCCATAGACAACACTAAAATAAGAGGGGGAAGAGAGGCAGAGAGCCATAGACAACACTAAAATAAGAAGAGGGGGAGAGAGGCAGAGAGCCATAGACAACACTAAAATAAGAGGAGGGTGAGAGAGGCAGAGACCCATAGACAACACTAAAATAAGAGGAGGAGGAGAGAGGCAGAGACCCATAGACAACACTAAAATAAGAGGAGGGGGAAGAGAGGCAGAGACCCATAGACAACACTAAAATAAGAGGGGGAAGAGAGAGGCAGAGACCCATAGACAACACTAAAATAAGAGGAGGAGGAGAGAGGCAGAGACCCATAGACAACACTAAAATAAGAGGAGGAGGAGAGAGGCAGAGACCCATAGACAACACTAAAATAAGAGGAGGGGGAGAGAGGCAGAGACCCATAGACAACACTAAAATAAGAGGAGGAGGAGAGAGGCAGAGACCCATAGACAACACTAAAATAAGAGGAGGGTGAGAGAGGCAGAGACCCATAGACAACACTAAAATAAGAGGAGGGGGAAGAGAGGCAGAGACCCATAGACAACACTAAAATAAGAGGAGGAGAGAGGCAGAGACCCATAGACAACACTAAAATAAGAGGAGGAGAGAGGCAGAGACCCATAGACAACACTAAAATAAGAGGAGGAGGAGGAGAGAGGCAGAGACCCATAGACAACACTAAAATAAGAGGAGGGGGAAGAGAGGCAGAGACCCATAGACAACACTAAAATAAGAGGAGGGGGAAGAGAGGCAGAGACCCATAGACAACACTAAAATAAGAGGAGGAGAGAGGCAGAGACCCATAGACAACACTAAAATAAGAGGAGGGGGAAGAGAGGCAGAGACCCATAGACAACACTAAAATAAGAGGAGGAGAAAGGCAGAGACCCATAGACAACACTAAAATAAGAGGAGGAGGGGGAAGAGAGAGGCAGAGACCCATAGACAACACTAAAATAAGAGGAGGAGGGGGAAGAGAGAGGCAGAGACCCATAGACAACACTAAAATAAGAGGAGGAGGAGAGAGGCAGAGACCCATA
Organism: Oncorhynchus mykiss; assembly: GCF_057628025.1. Classification (NCBI taxonomy): domain Eukaryota; kingdom Metazoa; phylum Chordata; class Actinopteri; order Salmoniformes; family Salmonidae; genus Oncorhynchus; species Oncorhynchus mykiss. The sequence goes on along the minus strand of NC_143039.1, from coordinate 2,277,329 downwards.
GACAACACTAAAATAAGAGGAGGAGGGGGAAGAGAGAGGCAGAGACCCATAGACAACACTAAAATAAGAGGAGGAGGAGAGAGGCAGAGACCCATAGACAACACTAAAATAAGAGGAGGGGGAGAGAGGCAGAGAGCCATAGACAACACTAAAATAAGAGGAGGGGGAGAGAGGCAGAGAGCCATAGACAACACTAAAATAAGAGGAGGGGGAGAGAGGCAGAGACCCATAGACAACACTAAAATAAGAGGAGGGGGAGAGAGGCAGAGACCCATAGACAACACTAAAATAAGAGGAGGAGGAGAGAGGCAGAGACCCATAGACAACACTAAAATAAGAGGAGGAGGGAGAAGAGAGAGGCAGAGACCCATAGACAACACTAAAATAAGAGGAGGAGGAGAGAGGCAGAGAGCCATAGACAACACTAAAATAAGAGGAGGGGAAGAGAGGCAGAGACCCATAGACAACACTGAAATAAGAGGAGGAGGAGAGAGGCAGAGACCCATAGACAACACTAAAATAAGAGGAGGAGGAGAGAGGCAGAGACCCATAGACAACACTAAAATAAGAGGAGGGGGAAGAGAGAGGCAGAGAGCCATATACAACACTAAAATAAGAGGGGGAAGAGAGAGGCAGAGACCCATAGACAACACTAAAATAAGAGGAGGGGGAAGAGAGAGGCAGAGAGCCATATACAACACTAAAATAAGCTTAGCATTTTTCCACAGACGGATGGTCGAGACGTCGGATGGTCGAGACGTCAAACTCAGAGCTGGTGATCCAGTAGAACAGAACCACGTTCACTCAGTGATCCAGTAGTACAGAACCAGACCTGATGATCCAGTTGAACAGAACCACAGTTGAACAGAACCACGTTCACTCAGTGAGCTGGCAATCCAGTAGAACAGAACTACGTTCACTCAGTGAGCTGGCAATCCAGTAGTACAGAACCACAGTAGAACAGAACCAAGTTCACTCAGTGATCCAGCAGTACAGAACCAGACCTGATGATCCAGTTGAACAGAACCACAGTTGAACAGAACCACGTTCACTCAGTGAGCTGGCAATCCAGTAGTACAGAACCAGAGCTGGTGATCCAGTAGAACAGAACCAGACCTGATGATCCAGTTGAACAGAACCACAGTTGAACAGAACCACGTTCACTCAGTGAGCTGGTGATCCAGTAGAACAGAACCACGTTCACTCAGTGAGCTGGTGATCCAGTAGAACAGATCCAGAGCTGGTGATCCAGTAGAACAGATCCAGAGCTGGTGATCCAGTAGAACAGATCCAGAGCTGGTGATCCAGTAGAACAGATCCAGAGCTGGCGATCCAGTAGAACAGAACCAGAGCTGGTGATCCAGTAGAACAGAACCAGAGCTGGTGATCCAGTAGAACAGATCCAGAGCTGGTGATCCAGTAGAACAGATCCAGAGCTGGTGATCCAGTAGAACAGAACCAGAGCTGGTGTTCCAGTAGAACAGAACCAGAGCTGGTGATCCAGTAGAACAGATCCAGAGCTGGTGATCCAGTAGAACAGATCCAGAGCTGGTGATCCAGTAGAACAGATCCAGAGCTGGTGATCCAGTAGAACAGAACCAGAGCTGGTGATCCAGTAGAACAGAACCAGAGCTGGTGATCCAGTAGAACAGAACCAGAGCTGGTGATCCAGTAGAACAGAACCAGAGCTGGTGATCCAGTAGAACAGATCCAGAGCTGGTGATCCAGTAAAACAGAACCAGAGCTGGTGATCCAGTAGAACAGAACCAGAGCTGGTGATCCAGTAGAACAGAACCAGAGCTGGTGATCCAGTAGAACAGAACCAGAGCTGGTGATCCAGTAAAACAGAACCAGAGCTGGTGATCGAGTAGAACAGAACCAGAGCTGGTGATCCAGTAGAACAGAACCAGAGCTGGTGATCCAGTAGAACAGAACCAGAGCTGGTGATCCAGTAGAACAGAACCAGAGCTGGTGATCCAGTAGAACAGATCCAGAGCTGGTGATCCAGTAGAACAGAACCAGAGCTGGTGATCCAGTAGAACAGATCCAGAGCTGGTGATCCAGTAGAACAGATCCAGAGCTGGTGATCCAGTAAAACAGAACCAGAGCTGGTGATCCAGTAGAACAGAACCAGAGCTGGTGATCCAGTAGAACAGAACCAGAGCTGGTGATCCAGTAGAACAGAACCAGAGCTGGTGATCCAGTAAAACAGAACCAGAGCTGGTGATCCAGTAGAACAGAACCAGAGCTGGTGATCCAGTAGAACAGAACCAGAGCTGGTGATCCAGTAGAACAGAACCAGAGCTGGTGATCCAGTAGAACAGAACCAGAGCTGGTGATCCAGTAGAACAGATCCAGAGCTGGTGATCCAGTAAAACAGAACCAGAGCTGGTGATCCAGTAGAACAGAACCAGAGCTGGTGATCCAGTAGAACAGAACCAGAGCTGGTGATCCAGTAGAACAGAACCAGAGCTGGTGATCCAGTAGAACAGAACCAGAGCTGGTGATCCAGTAGAACAGATCCAGAGCTGGTGATCCAGTAGAACAGAACCAGAGCTGGTGATCCAGTAGAACAGATCCAGAGCTGGTGATCCAGTAGAACAGAACCAGAGCTGGTGATCCAGTAGAACAGATCCAGAGCTGGTGATCCAGTAGAACAGATCCAGAGCTGGTGATCCAGTAGAACAGAACCAGAGCTGGTGATCCAGTAGAACAGAACCAGAGCTGGTGATCCAGTAGAACAGAACCAGAGCTGGTGATCCAGTAGAACAGATCCAGAGCTGGTGATCCAGTAGAACAGAACCAGAGCTGGTGATCCAGTAGAACAGAACCAGAGCTGGTGATCCAGTAGAACAGAACCAGAGCTGGTGATCCAGTAGAACAGAACCAGAGCTGGTGATCCAGTAGAACAGAACCAGAGCTGGCGTTCCAGTAGAACAGAACCAGAGCTGGCGATCCAGTAGAACAGAACCAGAGCTGGTGATCCAGTAGAACAGAACCAGAGCTGGTGATCCAGTAGAACAGAACCAGAGCTGGTGATCCAGTAGAACAGAACCAGAGCTGGTGATCCAGTAGAACAGAACTGCGTTCAGAAACACCTATAAAACAACAGTTCAACCAGCATGTGTGGTATAATGATGGCGTCCTGGATAGTGATGCTAAGAAAACAAACCATGCTACTATATCTGGGAGATGAATCAAGAGAGATATTTTTACCTTCATAGTTCCAGAATTAGTCACAGAACACCGGAGGCAGTGTTTCCCCTAGTTAGATATTCAAGGTGGAGTGCGGAGGCCACCAAAACAACACCCGTGGCCTCTGGCTATGGAAGCACAACCAAGATTGTCAGACACCAAAACAATCCATCTAAAATAATCAAATTCAGACACACACATCTTTAAAAACTAAGTGAGAACCCTCTGTATGTGTTGAGTTGAACTAAGTGATGAATCTGTCCTGTTGACTTCACTTTAAAACTAAATAAGGTGTTTATCCCTGAAGGAGCAGCACACAGCTACAGAACAGTACTGTTGTTCTGTACACAGAACCTCTAGATGTCATGTGATCTTTAGAACCTCCAAAAACAACAACAACAGCCCTTTATCCTGGAACACAACCAAAACATGGCTGTGTCTGACATGGCCCACTAGACACTAAACAACAACAACAGCCCTTTATCCTGGAACACAACCAAAACATGGCTGTGTCTGACATGGCCCACTAGACACTAAACAACAACAACAACAGCCCTTTATCCTGGAACACAACCAAAACATGGCTGTGTCTGACATGGCCCACTAGACACTAAACAACAACAACAACAACAGCCCTTTATCCTGGAACACAACCAAAACATGGCTGTGTCTGACATGGCCCACTAGACACTAAACAACAACAACAACAGCCCTTTATCCTGGAACACAACCAAAACATGGCTGTGTCTGACATGGCCCACTAGACACTAAACAACAACAACAACAACAACAGCCCTTTATCCTGGAACACAACCAAAACATGGCTGTGTCTGACATGGCCCACTAGACACTAAACAACAACAACAACAACAACAGCCCTTTATCCTGGAACACAACCAAAACATGGCTGTGTCTGACATGGCCCACTAGACACTAAACAACAACAACAGCCCTTTATCCTGGAACACAACCAAAACATGGCTGTGTCTGACATGGCCCACTAGACACTAAACAACAACAACAGCCCTTTATCCTGGAACACAACCAAAACATGGCTGTGTCTGACATGGCCCACTAGACACTAAACAACAACAACAACAGCCCTTTATCCTGGAACACAACCAAAACATGGCTGTGTCTGACATGGCCCACTAGACACTAAACAACAACAACAACAGCCCTTTATCCTGGAACACAACCAAAACATGGCTGTGTCTGACATGGCCCACTAGACACTAAACAACAACAACAACAGCCCTTTATCCTGGAACACAACCAAAACATGGCTGTGTCTGACATGGCCCACTAGACACTAAACAACAACAACAGCCCTTTATCCTGGAACACAACCAAAACATGGCTGTGTCTGACATGGCCCACTAGACACTAAACAACAACAACAACAGCCCTTTATCCTGGAACACAACCAAAACATGGCTGTGTCTGACATGGCCCACTAGACACTAAACAACAACAACAACAGCCCTTTATCCTGGAACACAACCAAAACATGGCTGTGTCTGACATGGCCCACTAGACACTAAACAACAACAACAACAGCCCTTTATCCTGGAACACAACCAAAACATGGCTGTGTCTGACATGGCCCACTAGACACTGGTCAAAGAGCGGTGGCCGGACAGAGGGAAAATAAGGATGCCATTTCAGACGCAGTATAACCACAAACCAGAGCTGGACAAAGTGCCTCAGTGTGCTCTGCTCCGTGAGTCCAGTGTTGGGCAGGCAGCTGTGTCAACACAGATTAATATTATCTTTCGGCTAATGGCTTCTGTAAATGTTCTCCAGTCAAGTGCATTGTCCAAAACATGAGGAATGATGTGTATACAAAGGTATGGGATCTGATGGTTCATCAGAGACCCTGGAGATAGAATACCGTAGATAGAATACCGTAGATAGAATACTGAAGCCCTGTAGATAGAACGCTGAAGCCCTGTAGATAGAACGCTGAAGCCCTGTAGATGGAATGCTGTAGATAGAACACTGAAGCCCTGTAGATAGAACGCTGAAGCCCTGTAGATAGAACGCTGAAGCCCTGTAGATTGAACGCTGAAGCCCTGTAGATTGAACGCTGAAGCCCTGTAGATTGAACGCTGAAGCCCTGTAGATTGAACGCTGAAGCCCTGTAGATTGAACGCTGAAGCCCTGTAGATTGAACGCTGAAGCCCTGTAGATTGAACGCTGAAGCCCTGTAGATTGAACGCTGAAGCCCTGTAGATAGAACGCTGAAGCCCTGTAGATTGAACGCTGAAGCCCTGTAGATTGAACGCTGAAGCCCTGTAGATTGAACGCTGAAGCCCTGTAGATTGAACACTGAAGCCCTGTAGATTGAACACTGAAGCCCTGTAGATTGAACACTGTAGATTGAACACTGTAGATAGAATACTGTAGATAGAATACTGTAGATAGAATACTGTAGATAGAATACTGTAGATAGAATACTGTAGATAGAATACTGTAGATAGAATACTGTGGCCCTGTAGATGGAATACTGAGACCCTGTAGATGGAATACTGTAGATAGAATACTGTAGATAGAATACTGAGACCCTGTAGATGGAATGCTGTAGATAGAATACTGAGGCCCTGTAGATAGAATGCTGAAGCCCTGTAGATAGAATGCTGAAGCCCTGTAGATAGAATGCTGAAGCCCTGTAGATAGAATGCTGAAGCCCTGCAGATAGAATGATGTAGATAGAATACTGTGGCCCTGTAGATGGAATGCTGTAGATAGAATACTGAAGCCCTGTAGATAGAATACTGTAGATAGAATACTGTGGCCCTGTAGATAGAATACTGTAGATAGAATACTGTGGCCCTGTAGATAGAATACTGAAGCCCTGTAGATAGAATACTGTAGATAGAATACTGAAGCCCATCTGTCAAGTACTGCAACACTATGAGCCCATGAGCCGAGCCTCATCCTGATAACCACCTGCTGCAACACTATGACCCCATGACCCCAGCCCCGGATTCCCTTGGTAAACCTCATCCTGATAACCACCTGCTGCAACACTATGACCCCATGACCCCAGCCTCATCCTGATAACCACCTGCTGCAACACTATGAGCCCATGACCCCAGCCTCATCCTGATAACCACCTGCTGCAACACTATGACCCCATGACCCCAGCCTCATCCTGATAACCACCTGCTGCAACACTATGACCCCATGACCCCAGCCTCATCCTGATAACCACCTGCTGCAACACTATGACCCCATGACCCCAGCCTCATCCTGATAACCACCTGCTGCAACACTATGACCCCATGACCCCAGCCTCATCCTGATAACCACCTGCTGCAACACTATGAGCCCATGACCCCAGCCTCATCCTGATAACCACCTGCTGCAACACTATGACCCCATGACCCCAGCCTCATCCTGATAACCACCTGCTGCAACACTATGACCCCATGACCCCAGCCTCATCCTGATAACCACCTGCTGCATCACTATGACCCCATGACCCCAGCCTCATCCTGATAACCACCTGCTGCAACACTATGACCCCATGACCCCAGCCTCATCCTGATAACCACCTGCTGCAACACTATGAGCCCATGACCCCAGCCTCATCCTGATAACCACCTGCTGCAACACTATGACCCCATGACCCCAGCCTCATCCTGATAACCACCTGCTGCAACACTATGACCCCATGAGCCCAGCCTCATCCTGATAACCACCTGCTGCAACACTATGACCCCATGACCCCAGCCTCATCCTGATAACCACCTGCTGCAACACTATGACCCCATGACCCCAGCCTCATCCTGATAACCACCTGCTGCAACACTATGACCCCATGACCCCAGCCTCATCCTGATAACCACCTGCTGCAACACTATGACCCCATGACCCCAGCCTCATCCTGATAACCACCTGCTGCAACACTATGACCCCATGACCCCAGCCTCATCCTGATAACCACCTGCTGCAACACTATGACCCCATGACCCCAGCCTCATCCTGATAACCACCTGCTGCAACACTATGACCCCATGAGCCCAGCCTCATCCTGATAACCACCTGCTGCAACACTATGAGCCCATGACCCCAGCCTCATCCTGATAACCACCTGCTGCAACACTATGACCCCATGACCCCAGCCTCATCCTGATAACCACCTGCTGCAACACTATGACCCCATGACCCCAGCCTCATCCTGATAACCACCTGCTGCAACACTATGACCCCATGACCCCAGCCTCATCCTGATAACCACCTGCTGCAACACTATGACCCCATGACCCCAGCCTCATCCTGATAACCACCTGCTGCAACACTATGACCCCATGACCCCAGCCTCATCCTGATAACCACCTGCTGCAACACTATGAGCCCAGCCCGTTTTGACAGTCTAAAAGCAGTATGATTCCCTTGGTAAACCTCAACCACCTGTACCTTTCACATTACTCTGACAAATCAGCCTAAACAGGCAAAAAGAATCGCAGATATAGCAGCCTAGGCCCACAGGGTTTATTTAAGCACTAAGGCCCAAGGGGTCTGTGGTATATGGCCAATATACCACGGCTAAGGGCTGTTCTTATGTACAACCCAGTGCCTGGACGCAGCCCTTAGCCGTGTTCTTATGTACAACGCAGTGCCTGGACGCAGCCCTTAGCCGTGGTATATTGGTCATTTACCACAGACCCCAGAGGTGCCTTATTACAATTATAAACTAGTTACCAACGTAATTAGAGACGTGTAACAAAAAATATTTTGTAATACCCGTGGTACTTCAGCCAATCGGCGTTCAGGTCTTGAACCACCCGATTAAAACCAAGGGGATGGAGAATATGTAGTCATGGAAACCAATACAGTTAGGAAAATGTAATATACTAAATAATCCGGATCCATATATCTACAGAATACAGGCTACGGCAGTTTGCCATACATCTACAGAATACAGGCTACGGCAGTGTGCCATACATCTACAGAATACAGGCTACGGCAGTTTGCCATACATCTACAGAATACAGGCTACGGCAGTTTGCCATACATCTACAGAATACAGGCTACGGCAGTGTGCCATACAACTACAGAATACAGGCTACGGCAGTTTGCCATAGATCTACAGAATACAGGCTACGGCAGTTTGCCATAGATCTACAGAATACAGGCTACGGCAGGCTACGGCAGTTTGACATACATATACAGAATATCTACAGAATAAAGGCTACGGCAGTTTGCCATACATCTACAGAATACAGGCTACAACAGGCTACGGCAGTTTGCCATAGATCTACAGAATATCTACAGAATACAGACTACGGCAGTTTGCCATACATCTACAGAATACAGGCTATGGCAGTTTGCCATACATCTACAGAATACAGGCTACGGCAGTTTGCCATACATCTACAGAATACAGGCTATGGCAGTTTGCCATACATCTACAGAATACAGGCTACGGCAGTGTGCCATACATCTATAGAATATCTACAGAATACAGGCTACGGCAGTGTGCCATACATCTACAGAATACAGGCTACGGCAGTGTGCCATACATCTACAGAATACAGGCTACGGCAGTTTGCCATACAACTACAGAATACAGGCTACGGCAGGCTATGGCAGTTTGCCATACATCTACAGAATACAGGCTACGGCAGTGTGCCATACATCTACAGAATACAGGCTACGGCAGTGTGCCATACAACTACAGAATACAGGCTACGGCAGTGTGCCATACATCTACAGAATACAGGCTACGGCAGTGTGCCATACAACTACAGAATACAGGCTACGGCAGTTTGCCATACATCTACAGACTACGGCAGGCTATGGCAGTTTCCCATACATCTACAGAATACAGGCTACGGCAGTGTGCCATACATCTACAGAATACAGGCTACGGCAGTTTGCCATACATCTACAGAATACAGGCTATGGCAGTGTGCCATACATCTACAGAATACAGGCTACGGCAGTTTGCCATACATCTACAGAATACAGGCTACGGCAGTTTACCATACATCTACAGAATACAGGCTACGGCAGTTTGCCATACATCTACAGAATACAGGCTACGGCAGTTTGCCATACATCTACAGAATACAGGCTACAGCAGTGTGCCAAACATCTACAGAATACAGGCTACGGCAGTGTGCCATACATCTATAGAATATCTACAGAATACAGGCTACGGCAGTGTGCCATACATCTATAGAATATTTACAGAATACAGGCTACGGCAGTTTGCCATACATCTACAGAATACAGGCTACGGCAGTTTGCCATACATCTACAGAATACAGGCTACGGCAGTTTGCCATACATCTACAGAATACAGGCTACGGCAGTTTGCCATACATCTACAGAATACAGGCTATGGCAGTGTGCCATACATCTACAGAATACAGGCTACGGCAGTTTGCCATGGTTCAACAACCCCAGTCATGTATGATTGCATTACTTTGGTAACCCTGATATAGAAATGGTGAAGAAACGTGCAGATATACTGATCCATTTATAATGTATACAACTACCGTAGCCTGCCTACCTTCTCTCGGTCTCTCCGGTAGGGATTTCACTGGTCCAATCTGCCGCAGCTGAAAAACTTTGCGCACTTCATCACAGCTCGTTAGACTTCCCGAAATCAGCCCGACACAAGCAGCAACAAACAAACAACACAGCATCTTTTGTAGCCCCATTTTCAAATCCAGGTTGATGTTACTCAAAAACCCCTATCTAATATTAAAGTTATGAACATTCCTGACAGACCGCCATTCCTTCGATCACAACATCCACATTTTCAAGGTTCAAGGATCTGCGACGGTACTTTTCAATGACGGAAAAAAATTGCCTTGAAATGTTCTAAAAAAACAATCAAATCCTGAATGAAGTTACAACAGGAGTCGTTGAAAGAGTCATGGGACTGTAGCAGAACTCAACCGCAGCATGTTGAGCAACTTGGCGTGACTGGAGCCGTCAAGGGAATGAGAGGAGTGTGCGGAACCACACCTGAGGAGACAGAACCACTGGAGAACTCTACAACCAACAGTGGGGTGCAGCGCCATCTCGTGGACAAACCTCGGAGCGGCGGCCTAAAACATCTCCAAAACAACTAGTATTATAGTCTACTACAGCATGGCTGGCTATGCGTTACAATACAACAGACCGTTCGGTACAAAGTTATGGATGAGAACGTTTCTATCGAGATCCATCGGCGACTAACCGCCTTTTTGGCCATTGGTATGAGCGTTATGGTGTCCAAATTACGCACAGGTGATTGTGTAAATTACGCACAGGTGATTGTGTAAATTACGCACAGGTGATTGTGTAAATTACGCACAGGTGATTGTGTAAATTACGCACAGGTGATTGTGTAAATTACGCACAGGTGATTGTGTAAATTACGCACAGGTGATTGTGTAAATTACGCACAGGTGATTGTGTAAATTACGCACAGGTGATTGTGTAAATTACGCACAGGTGATTGTGTAAATTACGCACAGGTGATTGTGTAAATTACGCACAGGTGATTCCCGCTAAGAGGCCCTGATGATGAACTCGAAAGACATCTACTGGGCGAAGGGAACCTTAGTTTTTGATCAACACTTGATATAAAAATACATACTTTACAAAACAGAATGTATATAAATTACTATTTTACTTAACCAGGTAATTATTTTATTTTACCTTTATTTAACCAGGCAAGTCAGTTAAGAACAAATTCTTATTTTCAATGACGGCCTACCGAGGAACAGTGGGTTAACTGGTCTAGGAACAGTGGGTTAACTGGTCTAGGAACAGTGGGTTAACTGCCTGTTCAGGGGCAGAACGACAAATTTGTAACTTGTCAGCTCGGGGGTTTGAACTCGCAACCTTCCGGTTACTAGTCCAACGCTCTAACCACTAGGCTACCACCTGTGCATAAGACCCATTGAGGTATAAAAAAAATACTATTTTGCAAGGGAGACCTGGCAAGGCAAACCGTGAAAATAGCAGCGTGAACATACAATATTACAGTAAAATACTAAATACACACAATGTCACAAGTTACAGATACAATTAAAGATTAGAAACAACTGCAGCCATCACAGTGTTGACGATCAGAGTCTTAGAAACAGGAGAGGACACCAACTCCCCTTTTAATGTCTATCACAGTGTTGTCGATCAGAGTCTTAGAAACAGGCGAGGACACCAACTCCCCTTCTAATGTCTATCACAGTGTTGTCGATCAGAGTCTTAGAAACAGGCGAGGACACCAACTCCCCTTTTAATGTCTATCACAGTGTTGTCGATCAGAGTCTTAGAAACAGGAGAGGACACCAACTCCCCTTTTAATGTCTATCACAGTGTTGTCGATCAGAGTCTTAGAAACAGGAGAGGACACCAACTCCCCTTTTAATGTCTATCACAGTGTTGTCGATCAGAGTCTTAGAAACAGGAGAGGACACCAACTCCCCTTCTAATGTCTATCACAGTGTTGTCGATCAGAGTCTTAGAAACAGGCGAGGACACCAACTCCCCTTTTAATGTCTATCACAGTGTTGTCGATCAGAGTCTTAGAAACAGGCGAGGACACCAACTCCCCTTTTAATGTCTATCACAGTGTTGTCGATCAGAGTCTTAGAAACAGGCGAGGACACCAACTCCCCTTTTAATGTCTATCACAGTGTTGTCGATCAGAGTCTTAGAAACAGGCGAGGACACCAACTCCCCTTTTAATGTCTATCACAGTGTTGTCGATCAGAGTCTTAGAAACAGGCGAGGACACCAACTCCCTTTTTAATGTCTATCACAGTGTTGTCGATCAGAGTCTTAGAAACAGGAGAGGACACCAACTCCCCTTTTAATGTCTATCACACACAGTGTTGTCGATCAGAGTCTTAGAAACAGGAGAGGACACCAACTCCCCTTTTAATGTCTATCACAGTGTTGTCGATCAGAGTCTTAGAAACAGGCGAGGACACCAACTCCCCTTTTAATGTCTATCACAGTGTTGTCGATCAGAGTCTTAGAAACAGGCGAGGACACCAACTCCCCTTTTAAATGTCTATCACAGTGTTGTCGATCAGAGTCTTAGAAACAGGAGAGGACACCAACTCCCCTTTTAATGTCTATCACAGTGTTGTCGATCAGAGTCTTAGAAACAGGCGAGGACACCAACTCCCCTTTTAATGTCTATCACAGTGTTGTCGATCAGAGTCTTAGAAACAGGAGAGGACACCAACTCCCCTTTTAATGTATATCACAGTGTTGTCGATCAGTCTTAGAAACAGGCGAGGACACCAACTCCCCTTTTAAATGTCTATCACAGTGTTGTCGATCAGAGTCTTAGAAACAGGAGAGGACACCAACTCCCCTTTTAATGTCTATCACACACAGTGTTGTCGATCAGAGTCTTAGAAACAGGAGAGGACACCAACTCCCCTTTTAATGTCTATCACAGTGTTGTCGATCAGAGTCTTAGAAACAGGCGAGGACACCAACTCCCCTTTTAATGTCTATCACAGTGTTGTCGATCAGAGTCTTAGAAACAGGCGAGGACACCAACTCCCCTTTTAAATGTCTATCACAGTGTTGTCGATCAGAGTCTTAGAAACAGGAGAGGACACCAACTCCCCTTTTAATGTCTATCACAGTGTTGTCGATCAGAGTCTTAGAAACAGGCGAGGACACCAACTCCCCTTTTAATGTCTATCACAGTGTTGTCGATCAGAGTCTTAGAAACAGGAGAGGACACCAACTCCCCTTTTAATGTCTATCACAGTGTTGTCGATCAGTCTTAGAAATAGGCGAGGACACCAACTCCCCTTTTAATGTCTATCACAGTGTTGTCGATCAGAGTCTTAGAAACAGGCGAGGACACCAACTCCCCTTCTAATGTCTATCACAGTGTTGTCGATCAGAGTCTTAGAAACAGGAGAGGACACCAACTCCCCTTTTAATGTCTATCACAGTGTTGTCGATCAGAGTCTTAGAAACAGGCGAGGACACCAACTCCCCTTTTAATGTCTATCACAGTGTTGTCGATCAGAGTCTTAGAAACAGGCGAGGACACCAACTCCCCTTTTAATGTCTATCACAGTGTTGTCGATCAGAGTCTTAGAAACAGGAGAGGACACCAACTCCCCTTTTAATGTCTATCACAGTGTTGTCGATCAGAGTCTTAGAAACAGGCGAGGACACCAACTCCCCTTTTAATGTCTATCACAGTGTTGTCGATCAGAGTCTTAGAAACAGGCGAGGACACCAACTCCCCTTTTAATTTCTATCACAGTGTTGTCGATCAGAGTCTTAGAAACAGGCGAGGACACCAACTCCCCTTTTAATGTCTATCACAGTGTTGTCGATCAGAGTCTTAGAAACAGGCGAGGACACCAACTCCCCTTTTAATGTCTATCACAGTGTTGTCGATCAGAGTCTTAGAAACAGGCGAGGACACCAACTCCCCTTTTAATGTCTATCACAGTGTTGTCGATCAGAGTCTTAGAAACAGGAGAGGACACCAACTCCCCTTTTAATGTCTATCACAGTGTTGTCGATCAGAGTCTTAGAAACAGGCGAGGACACCAACTCCCCTTTTAATGTCTATCACAGTGTTGTCGATCAGAGTCTTAGAAACAGGAGAGGACACCAACTCAGTAAAGAACAGACAGGGACAGCAGAGACTGATCAGGTCAGTAAAGAACAGACAGGGACAGCAGAGACTGATCAGGTCAGTAAAGAACAGACAGGGACAGCAGAGACTGATCAGGTCAGTAAAGAACAGACAGGGACAGTAGTGACTGATCAGGTCAGTAAAGAACAGACAGGGACAGCAGAGACTGATCAGGTCAGTAAAGAACAGACAGGGACAGTAGAGACTGATCAGGTCAGTAAAGAACAGACAGGGACAGCAGAGACTGATCAGGTCAGTAAAGAACAGACAGGGACAGTAGTGACTGATCAGGTCAGTAAAGAACAGACAGGGACAGCAGAGACTGATCAGGTCAGTAAAGAACAGACAGGGACAGCAGAGACTGATCAGGTCAGTAAAGAACAGACAGGGACAGTAGTGACTGATCAGGTCAGTAAAGAACAGACAGGGACAGCAGTGACTGATCAGGTCAGTAAAGAACAGACAGGGACAGCAGAGACTGATCAGGTCAGTAAAGAACAGACAGGGACAGCAGAGACTGATCAGGTCAGTAAAGAACAGACAGGGACAGCAGTGACTGATCAGGTCAGTAAAGAACAGACAGGGACAGCAGTGACTGATCAGGTCAGTAAAGAACAGACAGGGACAGCAGTGACTGATCAGGTCAGTAAAGAACAGACAGGGACAGCAGAGACTGATCAGGTCAGTAAAGAACAGACAGGGACAGTAGTGACTGATCAGGTCAGTAAAGAACAGACAGGGACAGCAGAGACTGATCAGGTCAGTAAAGAACAGACAGGGACAGCAGAGACTGATCAGGTCAGTAAAGAACAGACAGGGACAGCAGAGACTGATCAGGTCAGTAAAGAACAGACAGGGACAGTAGAGACTGATCAGGTCAGTAAAGAACAGACAGGGACAGCAGAGACTGATCAGGTCAGTAAAGAACAGACAGGGACAGCAGAGACTGATCAGGTCAGTAAAGAACAGACAGGGACAGTAGTGACTGATCAGGTCAGTAAAGAACAGACAGGGACAACAGACTGATCAGGTCAGTAAAGAACAGACAGGGACAGCAGTGACTGATCAGGTCAGTAAAGAACAGACAGGGACAGCAGTGACTGATCAGGTCAGTAAAGAACAGACAGGGACAGTAGAGACTGATCAGGTCAGTAAAGAACAGACAGGGACAGCAGAGACTGATCAGGTCAGTAAAGAACAGACAGGGACAGCAGAGACTGATCAGGTCAGTAAAGAACAGACAGGGACAGTAGTGACTGATCAGGTCAGTAAAGAACAGACAGGGACAGCAGAGACTGATCAGGTCAGTAAAGAACAGACAGGGACAGTAGAGACTGATCAGGTCAGTAAAGAACAGACAGGGACAGCAGAGACTGATCAGGTCAGTAAAGAACAGACAGGGACAGTAGTGACTGATCAGGTCAGTAAAGAAAAGACAGGGACAGCAGAGACTGATCAGGTCAGTAAAGAACAGACAGGGACAGCAGAGACTGATCAGGTCAGTAAAGAACAGACAGGGACAACAGAGACTGATCAGGTCAGTAAAGAACAGACAGGGACAGTAGTGACTGATCAGGTCAGTAAAGAACAGACAGGGACAGCAGAGACTGATCAGGTCAGTAAAGAACAGACAGGGACAGCAGTGACTGATCAGGTCAGTAAAGAACAGACAGGGACAGCAGAGACAGATCAGGTCAGTAAAGAACAGACAGGGACAGCAGAGACTGATCAGGTCAGTAAAGAACAGACAGGGACAGCAGTGACTGATCAGGTCAGTAAAGAACAGACAGGGACAGCAGAGACTGATCAGGTCAGTAAAGAACAGACAGGGACAGCAGTGACTGATCAGGTCAGTGAAGAACAGACAGGGACAGTAGTGACTGATCAGGTCAGTAAAGAACAGACAGGGACAGCAGTGACTGATCAGTTCAGTAAAGAACAGACAGGGACAGCAGAGACTGATCAGGTCAGTAAAGAACAGACAGGGACAGCAGAGACTGATCAGGTCAGTAAAGAACAGACAGGGACAGCAGAGACTGATCAGGTCAGTAAAGAACAGACGGGGACAGCAGAGACTGATCAGGTCAGTAAAGAACAGACAGGGACAGTAGAGACTGATCAGGTCAGTAAAGAACAGACAGGGACAGCAGAGACTGATCAGGTCAGTAAAGAACAGACAGGGACAGTAGAGACTGATCAGGTCAGTAAAGAACAGACAGGGACAGTAGTGACTGATCAGGTCAGTAAAGAACAGACAGGGACAGCAGAGACTGATCAGGTCAGTAAAGAACAGACAGGGACAGCAGAGACTGATCAGGTCAGTAAAGAACAGACAGGGACAACAGAGACTGATCAGGTCAGTAAAGAACAGACAGGGACAGTAGTGACTGATCAGGTCAGTAAAGAACAGACAGGGACAGCAGAGACTGATCAGGTCAGTAAAGAACAGACAGGGACAGCAGTGACTGATCAGGTCAGTAAAGAACAGACAGGGACAGCAGAGACTGATCAGGTCAGTAAAGAACAGACAGGGACAGCAGAGACTGATCAGGTCAGTAAAGAACAGACAGGGACAGCAGTGACTGATCAGGTCAGTAAAGAACAGACAGGGACAGCAGAGACTGATCAGGTCAGTAAAGAACAGACAGGGACAGCAGTGACTGATCAGGTCAGTGAAGAACAGACAGGGACAGTAGTGACTGATCAGGTCAGTAAAGAACAGACAGGGACAGCAGTGACTGATCAGTTCAGTAAAGAACAGACAGGGACAGCAGAGACTGATCAGGTCAGTAAAGAACAGACAGGGACAGCAGAGACTGATCAGGTCAGTAAAGAACAGACAGGGACAGCAGAGACTGATCAGGTCAGTAAAGAACAGACGGGGACAGCAGAGACTGATCAGGTCAGTAAAGAACAGACAGGGACAGTAGAGACTGATCAGGTCAGTAAAGAACAGACAGGGACAGCAGAGACTGATCAGGTCAGTAAAGAACAGACAGGGACAGTAGTGACTGATCAGGTCAGTAAAGAACAGACAGGGACAGCAGAGACTGATCAGGTCAGTAAAGAACAGACAGGGACAGCAGAGACTGATCAGGTCAGTAAAGAACAGACAGGGACAGCAGACTGATCAGGTCAGTAAAGAACAGACAGGGACAGCAGTGACTGATCAGGTCAGTAAAGAACAGACAGGGACAGCAGAGACTGATCAGGTCAGTAAAGAACAGACAGGGACAGCAGAGACTGATCAGGTCAGTAAAGAACAGACAGGGACAGTAGAGACTGATCAGGTCAGTAAAGAACAGACAGGGACAGCAGAGACTGATCAGGTCAGTAAAGAACAGACAGGGACAGTAGTGACTGATCAGGTCAGTAAAGAACAGACAGGGACAGTAGTGACTGATCAGGTCAGTAAAGAACAGACGGGGACAGTAGAGACTGATCAGGTCAGTAAAGAACAGACAGGGACAGTAGAGACTGATCAGGTCAGTAAAGAACAGACAGGGACAACAGAGACTGATCAGGTCAGTAAAGAACAGACAGGGACAGCAGAGACTGATCAGGTCAGTAAAGAACAGACAGGGACAGTAGTGACTGATCAGGTCAGTAAAGAACAGACAGGGACAGCAGTGACTGATCAGGTCAGTAAAGAACAGACAGGGACAGCAGAGACTGATCAGGTCAGTAAAGAACAGACAGGGACAGCAGTGACTGATCAGGTCAGTAAAGAACAGACAGGGACAGTAGTGACTGATCAGGTCAGTAAAGAACAGACAGGGACAGCAGAGACTGATCAGGTCAGTAAAGAACAGACAGGGACAGTAGTGACTGATCAGGTCAGTAAAGAACAGACAGGGACAGTAGTGACTGATCAGGTCAGTAAAGAACAGACAGGGACAGCAGAGACTGATCAGGTCAGTAAAGAACAGACAGGGACAGTAGTGACTGATCAGGTCAGTAAAGAACAGACAGGGACAGTAGTGACTGATCAGGTCAGTAAAGAACAGACAGGGACAGCAGAGACTGATCAGGTCAGTAAAGAACAGACAGGGACAGCATTGACTGATCAGGTCAGTAAAGAACAGACAGGGACAGCAGAGACTGATCAGGTCAGTAAAGAACAGACAGGGACAGCAGAGACTGATCAGGTCAGTAAAGAACAGACAGGGACAGCAGAGACTGATCAGGTCAGTAAAGAACAGACAGGGACAGCAGAGACTGATCAGGTCAGTAAAGAACAGACAGGGACAGTAGTGACTGATCAGGTCAGTAAAGAACAGACAGGGACAGTAGAGACTGATCAGGTCAGTAAAGAACAGACAGGGACAGTAGTGACTGATCAGGTCAGTAAAGAACAGACAGGGACAGTAGTGACTGATCAGGTCAGTGAAGAACAGACAGGGACAGCAGTGACTGATCAGGTCAGTGAAGAACAGACGGGGACAGCAGAGACTGATCAGGTCAGTAAAGAACAGACAGGGACAGCAGAGACTGATCAGGTCAGTAAAGAACAGACAGGGACAGCAGAGACTGATCAGGTCAGTAAAGAACAGACAGGGACAGTAGTGACTGATCAGGTCAGTAAAGAACAGACAGGGACAGCAGAGACTGATCAGGTCAGTAAAGAACAGACAGGGACAGCAGAGACTGATCAGGTCAGTAAAGAACAGACAGGGACAGCAGAGACTGATCAGGTCAGTAAAGAACAGACAGGGACAGCAGAGACTGATCAGGTCAGTAAAGAACAGACGGACAGCAGAGACTGATCAGGTCAGTAAAGAACAGACAGGGACAGCAGAGACTGATCAGGTCAGTGAAGAACAGACAGGGACAGCAGAGACTGATCAGGTCAGTAAAGAACAGACAGGGACAGCAGAGACTGATCAGGTCAGTAAAGAACAGACAGGGACAGCAGAGACTGATCAGGTCAGTAAAGAACAGACAGGGACAGCAGAGACTGATCAGGTCAGTAAAGAACAGACAGGGACAGTAGTGACTGATCAGGTCAGTAAAGAACAGACAGGGACAGTAGAGACTGATCAGGTCAGTAAAGAACAGACAGGGACAGTAGAGACTGATCAGGTCAGTAAAGAACAGACAGGGACAGTAGAGACTGATCAGGTCAGTAAAGAACAGACAGGGACAGTAGTGACTGATCAGGTCAGTAAAGAACAGACAGGGACAGTAGTGACTGATCAGGTCAGTAAAGAACAGACAGGGACAGTAGTGACTGATCAGGTCAGTAAAGAACAGACAGGGACAGTAGAGACTGATCAGGTCAGTAAAGAACAGACAGGGACAGTAGAGACTGATCAGGTCAGTAAAGAACAGACAGGGACAGTAGAGACTGATCAGGTCAGTAAAGAACAGACAGGGACAGTAGTGACTGATCAGGTCAGTAAAGAACAGACAGGGACAGTAGTGACTGATCAGGTCAGTAAAGAACAGACAGGGACAGTAGAGACTGATCAGGTCAGTAAAGAACAGACAGGGACAGTAGTGACTGATCAGGTCAGTAAAGAACAGACAGGGACAGTAGAGACTGATCAGGTCAGTAAAGAACAGACAGGGACAGTAGAGACTGATCAGGTCAGTAAAGAACAGACAGGGACAGTAGAGACTGATCAGGTCAGTAAAGAACAGACAGGGACAGTAGTGACTGATCAGGTCAGTAAAGAACAGACAGGGACAGTAGAGACTGATCAGGTCAGTAAAGAACAGACAGGGACAGTAGTGACTGATCAGGTCAGTAAAGAACAGACAGGGACAGTAGTGACTGATCAGGTCAGTAAAGAACAGACAGGGACAGTAGTGACTGATCAGGTCAGTAAAGAACAGACAGGGACAGTAGAGACTGATCAGGTCAGTAAAGAACAGACAGGGACAGTAGAGACTGATCAGGTCAGTAAAGAACAGACAGGGACAGTAGAGACTGATCAGGTCAGTAAAGAACAGACAGGGACAGTAGTGACTGATCAGGTCAGTAAAGAACAGACAGGGACAGTAGTGACTGATCAGGTCAGTAAAGAACAGACAGGGACAGTAGAGACTGATCAGGTCAGTAAAGAACAGACAGGGACAGTAGTGACTGATCAGGTCAGTAAAGAACAGACAGGGACAGTAGAGACTGATCAGGTCAGTAAAGAACAGACAGGGACAGTAGAGACTGATCAGGTCAGTAAAGAACAGACAGGGACAGTAGAGACTGATCAGGTCAGTAAAGAACAGACAGGGACAGTAGTGACTGATCAGGTCAGTAAAGAACAGACAGGGACAGTAGAGACCGATCAGGTCAGTAAAGAACAGACAGGGACAGTAGAGACTGATCAGGTCAGTAAAGAACAGACAGGGACAGTAGAGACTGATCAGGTCAGTAAAGAACAGACAGGGACAGTAGAGACTGATCAGGTCAGTAAAGAACAGACAGGGACAGTAGTGACTGATCAGGTCAGTAAAGAACAGACAGGGACAGTAGAGACTGATCAGGTCAGTAAAGAACAGACAGGGACAGTAGTGACTGATCAGGTCAGTAAAGAACAGACAGGGACAGTAGTGACTGATCAGGTCAGTAAAGAACAGACAGGGACAGTAGTGACTGATCAGGTCAGTAAAGAACAGACAGGGACAGTAGTGACTGATCAGGTCAGTAAAGAACAGACAGGGACAGTAGTGACTGATCAGGTCAGTAAAGAACAGACAGGGACGGTAGTGACTGATCAGGTCAGTAAAGAACAGACAGGGACAGTAGTGACTGATCAGGTCAGTAAAGAACAGACAGGGACAGTAGAGACTGATCAGGTCAGTAAAGAACAGACAGGGACAGTAGTGACTGATCAGGTCAGTAAAGAACAGACAGGGACAGTAGAGACTGATCAGGTCAGTAAAGAACAGACAGGGACAGTAGAGACTGATCAGGTCAGTAAAGAACAGACAGGGACAGTAGAGACTGATCAGGTCAGTAAAGAACAGACAGGGACAGCAGAGACTGATCAGGTCAGTAAAGAACAGACAGGGACAGCAGAGACTGATCAGGTCAGTAAAGAACAGACAGGGACAGCAGTGACTGATCAGGTCAGTAAAGAACAGACAGGGACAGCAGTGACTGATCAGGTCAGTAAAGAACAGACAGGGACAGTAGAGACTGATCAGGTCAGTAAAGAACAGACAGGGACAGTAGTGACTGATCAGGTCAGTAAAGAACAGACAGGGACAGTAGTGACTGATCAGGTCAGTAAAGAACAGACAGGGACAGTAGAGACTGATCAGGTCAGTAAAGAACAGAGACCCGGGGAGTTGTCCTGTCAATGCTTTGTACATAAAAGTGTGGCAGCGATTTAGCCTCCTGGTGGACAGAAAAGTCCACTGCACCATAACACACAGATCACAGTGATCTGAGAGTTATGGAAATCAAACTGGGTCACATGTGCAGAATACAACAAGTGTAAAAAATAAAATAAAACATAACTCTTTTTTTTTTTAAATAATAAATAAATACATTTTTTAAAATACAACAAGTATAAACATTACCGTGAAATTCTTACTTAACCAACAATGCAGTTCTAGAAGAGTTACGAAAATATTGACCAAGTTAACAAATAAAAAGTAACACAATAAGAATAATGAGGCTAAATTCAGGTGGTACAGAGTCAATGTGGAGGCTATATACAGGGGGTACCGGTACAGAGTCAATGTGGAGGCTATATACAGGGTATTACGGTACAGAGTCAATGTGGAGGCTATATACAGGGTAGTACGGTACAGAGTCAATGTGGAGGCTATATACAGGGTAGTACGGTACAGAGTCAATGTGGAGGCTATATACAGGGGGTACCGGTACAGAGTCAATGTGGAGGCTATATACAGGGTGTACCGGTACAGAGTCAATGTGGAGGCTATATACAGGGGGTACCGGTACAGAGTCAATGTGGAGGCTATATACAGGGTAGTACGGTACAGAGTCAATGTGGAGGCTATATACAGGGGGTACCGGTACAGAGTCAATGTGGAGGCTATATACAGGGTGTACCGGTACAGAGTCAATGTGGAGGCTATATACAGGGTGTTACGGTACTGAGTCAATGTGGAGGCTATATACAGGGGGTACCGGTACAGAGTCAATGTGGAGGCTATATACAGGGTGTACCAGTACAGAGTCAATGTGGAGGCTATATACAGGGTATTACGGTACAGAGTCAATGTGGAGGCTATATACAGGGTGTACCGGTACAGAGTCAATATGGAGACTATATACAGGGGGTACCGGTACTGAGTCAATGTGGAGGCTATATACAGGGTGTACCAGTACTGAGTCAATGTGGAGGCTATATACAGGGTATTACGGTACAGAGTCAATGTGGAGGCTATATACAGAGGATACCGGTACAGAGTCAATGTGGAGACTATATACAGGGTGTTACGGTACAGAGTCAATGTGGAGGCTATATACAGGGGGTACCGGTACAGAGTCAATGTGGAGGCTATATACAGGGTATTACGGTACGGAGTCAATGTGGAGGCTATATACAGGGTGTTACGGTACAGAGTCAATGTGGAGGCTATATACAGGGGGTACCGGTACAGAGTCAATGTGGAGGCTATATACAGGGGGTACCGGTACAGAGTCAATGTGGAGGCTATATACAGGGGGTACCGGTACAGAGTCAATGTGGAGGCTATATACAGGGGGTACCGGTACAGAGTCAATGTGGAGGCTATATACAGGGGGTACCGGTACCGAGTCAATGTGGAGACTATATACAGGGGGTACCGGTACAGAGTCAATGTGGAGGCTATATACAGGGGGTACCGGTACCGAGTCAATGTGGAGACTATATACAGGGGGTACCGGTACAGAGTCAATGTGGAGGCTATATACAGGAGGTACCGGTACAGAGTCAATGTGGAGGCTATATACAGGGGGTACCGGTACCGAGTCAATGTGGAGACTATATACAGGGGGTACCGGTACAGAGTCAATGTGGAGGCTATATACAGGAGGTACCGGTACAGAGTCAATGTGGAGGCTATATACAGGGGGTACCGGTACCGAGTCAATGTGGAGACTATATACAGGGGGTACCGGTACAGAGTCAATGTGGAGGCTATATACAGGGGGTACCGGTACAGAGTCAATGTGGAGACTATATACAGGGGGTACCGGTACAGAGTCAATGTGGAGGCTATATACAGGGGGTACCGGTACAGAGTCAATGTGGAGGCTATATACAGGGGGTACCGGTACAGAGTCAATGTGGAGGCTATATACAGGGGGTACCGGTACAGAGTCAATGTGGAGGCTATATACAGGGGGTACCGATACAGAGTCAATGTGGAGGCTATATACAGGGTATTACAGTACAGAGTCAATGTGGAGGCTATATACAGGGGGTACCGGTACAGAGTCAATGTGGAGGCTATATACAGGGGGTACCGGTACAGAGTCAATGTGGAGGCTATATACAGGGGGTACCGGTACGGAGTCAATGTGGAGGCTATATACAGGGGGTACCGGTACAGAGTCAATGTGGAGACTATATACAGGGGGTACCAGTACAGAGTCAATGTGGAGGCTATATACAGGGGGTACCGGTACGGAGTCAATGTGGAGACTATATACAGGGGGTACCGGTACAGAGTCAATGTGGAGACTATATACAGGGGGTACCAGTACAGAGTCAATGTGGAGGCTATATACAGGGTATTACGGTACAGAGTCAATGTGGAGGCTATATACAGGGGGTACCAGTACAGAGTCAATGTGGAGGCTATATACAGGGTATTACGGTACAGAGTCAATGTGGAGGCTATATACAGGGGGTACCGGTACAGAGTCAATGTGGAGACTATATACAGGGGGTACCGGTACAGAGTCAATGTGGAGACTATATACAGGGGGTACCGGTACAGAGTCAATGTGGAGGCTATATACAGGGGGTACCGGTACAGAGTCAATGTGGAGGCTATATACAGAGGGTACCGGTACAGAGTCAATGTGGAGGCTATATACAGGGTATTACGGTACAGAGTCAATGTGGAGGCTATATACAGGGGGTACCGGTACAGAGTCAATGTGGAGGCTATATACAGGGTATTACAGTACAGAGTCAATGTGGAGGCTATATACAGGGGGTACCCCTACATCCAATCACATCTCGAGAAGCAACCTTACATCCAATCACATCTACACATTTAAAATCAAAGCACAATGGAAACAGGAAGCTACATTTACATGGAAACTTTATTTGAAACAAAACCACAGCATGAAACAAGTACTCACCATATGGACGGACACATTTAAGCTCCGACAATCAATCTACAATTTAGAAAACTACCTCTTCATTAATTAAAGACAAATCTAGAAAAACAGAATCATGGGACAGAAAACATACAAGTCTCATTTTTGGTAAATATAATGTTTCATTCAATCATTTCAAACATGCAACCAACTGCTTTAGCAGGTTCAAAGAGGAGGAGCACCATCTCCTCAATCCTAAACAGGCCGGGACAAGTGCAATACCTTCAGAGTAACAGCACTGACACCCCTCCCAACCTGACCAGGACCGGGACTGACTTCTACAACCGGACCGGGACTGACTTCTACAGTTACAACCCAACCTGACCGGGACTGACTTCTACAGCTACAACCCAACCTGACCAGGACTGGGACTGACTTCTACAACCGGACCGGGACTGACTTCTACAGTTACAACCCAACCTGACCGGGACTGACTTCTACAGCTACAACCCAACCTGACCAGGACTGGGACTGACTTCTACAACCGGACCGGGACTGACTTCTACAGTTACAACCCAACCTGACCGGGACTGACTTCTACAGCTACAACCCAACCTGACCAGGACTGGGACTGACTTCTACAACCGGACCGGGACTGACTTCTACAGTTACAACCCAACCTGACCGGGACTGACTTCTACAGCTACAACCCAACCTGACCAGGACTGGGACTGACTTCTACAGCTATTACCCGACCTGACCGGAACCGGGACTGACTTCTACAGTTACAACCCAACCTGACCGGGACCGGGACTGACTTCTACAGTTACAACCCAACCGGGACTGACTTCTACAGCTACAACCCAACCTGACCAGGACTGACTTCTACAGCTACAACACAACCTGACCAGGACCGGTACTGACTTCTACAGCTACAACCCGACCCGACCAGGACCGGGACTGACTTCTACAGCTACAACCCGATCCGACCAGGACCGGGACTGACTTCTACAGCTACAACCCGATCCGGACCGGGACCGACTTCTACAGCCACAACCCGATCCGGACCGGGCCCGACTTCTCCAGCCACAACCGGACCGGGCCCGACTTCTCCAGCCACAACCGGACCGGGCCCGACTTCTCCAGCCACAACCGGACCGGGCCCGACTTCTCCAGCCACAACCGGACCGGGCCCGACTTCTCCAGCCACAACCGGACCGGGCCCGACTTCTCCAGCCACAACCGGACCGACTTCTCCAGCCACAACCGGACCGACTTCTCCAGCCACAACCGGACCGACTTCTCCAGCCACAACCGGACCGACTTCTCCAGCCACAACCGGACCGACTTCTCCAGCCACAACCGGACCGGGACCGACTTCTCCAGCCACAACCTGACCGACTTCTCCAGCCACAACCGGACCGACTTCTCCAGCCACAACCGGACCGGGCCCGACTTCTCCAGTCACAACCGGACCGGGCCCGACTTCTCCAGTCACAACCGGACCGGGCCCGACTTCTCCAGTCACAACCGGACCGGGCCCGACTTCTCCAGTCACAACCGGACCGGGCCCGACTTCTCCAGTCACAACCGGACCGGGCCCGACTTCTCCAGTCACAACCAGACCGGGCCCGACTTCTCCAGTCACAACCGGACCGGGCCCGACTTCTCCAGCCACAACCGGACCGACTTCTCCAGCCACAACCGGACCGGGCCCGACTTCTCCAGCCACAACCGGACCGACTTCTCCAGCCACAACCGGACCGACTTCTCCAGCCACAACCGGACCGACTTCTCCAGCCACAACCGGACCGGGACCGACTTCTCCAGCCACAACCTGACCGACTTCTCCAGCCACAACCGGACCGACTTCTCCAGCCACAACCGGACCGGGCCCGACTTCTCCAGTCACAACCGGACCGGGCCCGACTTCTCCAGTCACAACCGGACCGGGCCCGACTTCTCCAGTCACAACCGGACCGGGCCCGACTTCTCCAGTCACAACCGGACCGGGCCCGACTTCTCCAGTCACAACCGGACCGGGCCCGACTTCTCCAGCCACAACCGGACCGACTTCTCCAGCCACAACCGGACCGACTTCTCCAGCCACAACCGGACCGACTTCTCCAGCCACAACCGGACCGACTTCTCCAGCCACAACCGGACCGACTTCTCCAGCCACAACCGGACCGGGCCCGACTTCTCCAGCCACAACCGGACCGGGCCCGACTTCTCCAGCCACAACCGGACCGGGCCCGATTTCTCCAGCCACAACCGGACCGGGCCCGACTTCTCCAGCCACAACCGGACCGGGCCCGACTTCTCCAGCCACAACCGGACCGGGCCCGACTTCTCCAGCCACAACCGGACCGGGCCCGACTTCTCCAGCCACAACCGGACCGGGCCCGACTTCTCCAGCCACAACCGGACCGGGCCCGACTTCTCCAGCCACAACCGGACCGGGCCCGACTTCTCCAGCCACAACCGGACCGGGCCCGACTTCTCCAGTCACAACCGGACCGGGCCCGACTTCTCCAGTCACAACCGGACCGGGCCCGACTTCTCCAGTCACAACCGGACCGGGCCCGACTTCTCCAGTCACAACCGGACCGGGCCCGACTTCTCCAGTCACAACCGGACCGGGCCCGACTTCTCCAGTCACAACCGGACCGGGCCCGACTTCTCCAGTCACAACCGGACCGGGCCCGACTTCTCCAGTCACAACCGGACCGGGCCCGACTTCTCCAGTCACAACCGGACCGGGCCCGACTTCTCCAGTCACAACCGGACCGGGCCCGACTTCTCCAGTCACAACCGGACCGGGCCCGACTTCTCCAGTCACAACCGGACCGGGCCCGACTTCTCCAGTCACAACCGGACCGGGCCCGACTTCTCCAGTCACAACCGGACCGGGCCCGACTTCTCCAGTCACAACCGGACCGGGCCCGACTTCTCCAGTCACAACCGGACCGGGCCCGACTTCTCCAGTTACAACCGGACCGGGACCGACTTCTCCAGTTACAACCTGACCGGGACTGACTTCTACAGTTACAACCCAACCTGACCGGGACCGACTTCTCCAGTTACAACCGGACCGGGACCGACTTCTCCAGTTACAACCCAACCTGACCGGGACCGACTTCTCCAGTTACAACCCAACCTGATTGGGACTTGTACCTAAAACAGATATAATACCACCAGTCAAGCATCTTTTGAGTCATTTGAAAAGTGCTGCAGAACAGAGACAACTACAGAATAGTTCTAGAAAACACCATTCGAATAGTCAGAGTCGCTGAAAAGTGCCACATTTAAATACCACGTATCATCATCATCATCATACAGGCCCAGAAAGACTTTACCAAAACGGTTCATCGCGGCTGCAGGTCAAGTCACTGCTCAGTCAGTTTTGCATGGATTTGCACAGCAAACGTTTGTTAAAAGCAGGATGCAAAGCAGCAAAACTGACCGAGGAACAGAGACGATCGACGTGTGGTTTGAGTTGGTGGTTGGGTTTGAAGTAGCGTCCTTCCATATAGGATGGGCTGGGCTGCAACACAGACAGCACTACTGGAAGTGCTCACATTGCAGTAGATGGAGAAAATATACTACCTGCACTATAAGCACTTTAATACTGCTGACACCAAATCTAGTCAACCGTTGGTCTGATTGGAGAGAGGCTGGGGACAGAGGCTCAGGACAGTGGGATGGTCTTTAGCACCTCGTCAACCGTTGGTCTGTTTGGAGAGAGGCTAGGTACAGAGGCTCAGGACAGTGGGATGGTGTGGGGGTGACTAGGTAGCTGGAGGCTCAGGACAGTGGGATGGTCTTGGGGTGACCAGGTAGCTGGAGGCTCAGGGCAGTGGGATGGTCTTGGGGTGACCAGGTAGCTGGAGGCTCAGGACAGTGGGATGGTGTGGGGGTGACCAGGTAGCTGGAGGCTCAGGACAGTGGGATGGTGTGGGGGTGACCAGGTAGCTGGAGGCTCAGGACAGTGGGATGGTGTGGGGGTGACCAGGTAGCTGGAGGCTCAGGGCAGTGGGATGGTGTGGGGGTGACCAGGTAGCTGGAGGCTCAGGGTAGTGGGATGGTGTGGGGGTGACCAGGTAGCTGGAGGCTCAGGACAGTGGGATGGTCTTGGGGTGACCAGGTAGCTGGAGGCTCAGGACAGTGGGATGGTGTGGGGGTGACCAGGTAGCTGGAGGCTCAGGGCAGTGGGATGGTGTGGGGGTGACCAGGTAGCTGGAGGCTCAGGACAGTGGGATGGTCTTGGGGTGACCAGGTAGCTGGAGGCTCAGGGCAGTGGGATGGTCTTGGGGTGACCAGGTAGCTGGAGGCTCAGGACAGTGGGATGGTGTGAGGGTGACCAGGTAGCTGGAGGCTCAGGGCAGTGGGATGGTCTTGGGGTGACCAGGTAGCTGGAGGCTTAGGGCAGTGGGATGGTCTTGGGGTGACCAGGTAGCTGGAGGGTTGGATGGTCTTGGGGTGAGGGTGATCAGGTAGGTGGAAGAACAAGCAAGCCTCCATCAGTTTTGCATAGATTTGCACAACTCATTTTTACTTGTAATGCAACTATGCAAAACTAGCAGAGATCTGCAAGAAAAATACAGGGAGTTGGTCTTGGTTGGTGGGATGTTAGTTAGACCCTTATGCCAGAAGGGGCACTTAGGGCAGTAGGTGCTAGTCTATGTCACTATCTGCACTAGATGCACCTTAGCACAAAGACATCATGAAGTCAAGTCAAACCATCAGGCCCTGGTCCAAGCAGGGTTACGGTTCACCAGGGGTCAGCGGTATTGCTAGAAGTGCCTCCAGAGCCTGGTCCAAGCAGGATTAGGGTTCACCAGGGGTCAGCGGTATTGCTAGAAGTGCCTCCAGAGCCTGGTCCAAGCAGGGTTACGGTTCACCAGGGGTCAACGGTATTGCTAGAAGTGCCTCCAGAGCCTGGTCCAAGCAGGGTTAGGGTTCACCGGGGGTCAGCGTCAGCGATATTGCTAGAAGTGCCTCCAGAGCCTGGTCCAAGCAGGGTTAGGGTTCACCAGGGGTCAACGGTATTGCTAGAAGTGCCTCCAGAGCCTGGTCCAAGCAGGGTTACGGTTCACCAGGGGTCAGCGGTATTGCTAGAAGTGCCTCCAGAGCCTGGTCCAAGCAGGGTTAGGGTTCACCGGGGGTCAGCGTCAGCGGTATTGCTAGAAGTGCCTCCACTGCAGTAGATATTCCATAGCACTACCTGCACTGTAAGCACTTTGACAACACAGCGACAGACAATTAAACCAGGCCTTCTGTATCTTCCATCTTCTTTACAACGACAAAAAAAAATCTCCAAAATAACAATTTTCCCCACACAAAAAAAACACCCCAAGTGTTGATGGGAGAAGTCCAGGTTTCACAACTCCGGAAGAAGAAGAAAAGCAGCATCCTGAAATCACAAAGAACGGTCGTTATGAACATGTTCACCGTGTGGACACAGTACAAAAGTAGTGTGTTATTGATACACCTCTCTGAAGACAACACGAGACAATGTTTCCCAGTTCAGCCAGGCTACGGCCAGTGCCGTCTATGGGAAGCCACCATGCCATGTTCACCGTGTCGACACAGTATAAGAGTAGTGTGTTTTCGATACACCTCTCTGAAGACAACATGAGACGTTGTTTCCCCATTCAGCCAGGCCACGTCCAGTGCCGTCTATGGGAAGCCACCATGCCATGTTCGCTAGTTATCTACAGCAACATTTCTAGCTACATCAATGGCCGGTCTCTTGTAAAACACACAACTTGATGAGCTATATATATATATTTTTTTTTTTATTAAAAAGCGCCCAACAGTGACTTATCACTTAAGTTTAATTCAAATGTGTCAATCGGTAGTTGAAATATTATGATTAATTGTGAACCATGAGTCTTTTCTTTAGTTCTACTGTGTTATTGACTGTGTGTTTGTTTACTCCATGTGTAACTCTGTGTTGCTGTATGTGTCGAACTGCTTTGCTTTATCTTGGTCAGGGTCTCAGTTGTAAATGAGAACTTGTTCTCAACTTGCCTACCTGGTTAAATAAAAAAGGTTAAATAAATAGAAAGTGGATATATTTAATTCTCCCCATCCACTTTTTATTTATTACACCCTTTATTTATTCATACAGTCAATAATACAGGGTATGTATATATGAATGTACCGCGCAGCTTGCAGCCCGCTTTTCTGTGGGTCTTCTGCGCCAGTCTGTCCACCCTTCCCCCATAGTCTTAACATGGAGTCCGCAACAAACAACCTTTTTTAGTAATATTTACTATAAAAACAACTACCACCTGCGTTTATTCAGGAGGCAGATAGATAATGCATGCAATCAGGCGTCTAGGTATGCAACAGAGTTTAGTTCCCCGTGTAAAATATCCGACCTATGGGAGAAAGTGGGGGGGAACTTTGTGTGAATACGGTTTCACAAACCAGTCTGGCTAGTTAGCCTTTAGCAACTGTGTTGTTTTGGACATTTAACCTAACATTAGCCAACTACTACTACAACAACAAACTAAAATACCTTGCAAACTTACAACACATTAAGTACATCTTTAAAAAAAACACACAAATGAAAGGCTAATTTGTCAAACTAGTTAACTAGTTTGTTCGGCTAATAAGTTGCTGCTAGCTAACACGTTAGCCTAGCCACATAACTTGTTACTATATCTAAACTAGGGGACTCATTTAGCACAAAGCTACATGTTATACGGTACGAGTTGCCCTCGGTTACGTGTGTGATTTATAGTCATTTCACCGGTTAGATTAGGTTATTAGTTAACTAGTTAAACATTGTATAAAGTAGTAGCTACCAACTTGGCT
The DNA here is from genome assembly GCF_057628025.1 of Oncorhynchus mykiss. NCBI lineage: Eukaryota > Metazoa > Chordata > Actinopteri > Salmoniformes > Salmonidae > Oncorhynchus > Oncorhynchus mykiss. Next base: position 2,246,439 of record NC_143039.1, on the reverse strand, counting down.
AAGCTAACTAGCTAAGAAACCCTGCGGCCTAAAACTGCCCCATGTGCTGCTGCTTTGTTCTGGGGAGGGGAGACACTACCTAACACACATAATACAGATTCAAACATATCAAATAAACGCTTTCATCCAATACAATTATTCCCGTTAAAACTTTATTTTTTAAAAACGACAACTAAAAAGAAGTGTATAATAGTGTAAGTAGATAAAAGTTGAATAAATCAGTCCGGTCTAACTAAGGCACTTAAGAGAGACAAACACGCTTTTCAAATCTCCCTCATTCTCAACTATGGAGGAGAGAGGACTGCCATGCGACACTTAACTACACTGCTTTTACTCACCAACTTCTCCCTTTTAGGACGCTGAAACGCACATCTAAGCATGGATAGCTATACCATTTTTTTTTTATCTGTTTCCCCTCCCTAAATATATATAGTGCTAAAAAACATCGGATAAATAAAAGAGTTTGCTTGCCAATAACATGCGTTTAGCAAGACACTCACCGCTGAAATCCACCATCTTCGCTCAGTTGCCTGGATTTACCGTTGGATGTGGGGAGGAAAACCCAACCAAATACAAATCTAGCAACTGCTTCGTACACTTGGAACATGGACTAGGAACTATATGACAAAAGTGGGGAGCACATGTGTGTCTCTACCGCTGTACTGTGGGATAGTATTGAGGGTTTAGGAAAGTGGCGCTCAGACGACCTGTCGGTCCCCATGTGGGCGAATGAAGGGCGGTTCCCGCTGAACGTAAATATCTAGCTACAACCCCCCAACTCTCTCATTCACATCAACTACGGTGCTTCCGATCCCACCCTCATACAGATGGAATGAACTGTCTATCAACCTTTATATTATATTACACTGGGCTGAACTACACTCCAATGCATTTTGGAAACAAGATACTTTCGAGAGCTGTAATTTGTATTTTCAAAATACAAAAACACTTTTCTATACCATTTTTATTTTAAAGCGGTTCACATTTTGTGGCCCCCTTTCAACCTGAATTACTATCAGAAATCGGACAGATATTGCGGTTCGCATATGGATTGTGATGGCACTGTGGTGTGATAAGAGCTTCATGCTAAATTAACTAAATATACATGGAAATCAAAAAAAAAAAAATGAACAATTGCAAAGCATGCTGAGTATTATTCTAATGAGTTCTGCCACGAAACAAGACCAATAATAATACCCACTGTGCTTGTCACTTCATTTTGGTATGTTAATTTTCAATTATAAACTGTGTGGTTCCAGCTCTGAATGCTGATTGGCTGACAGCCGTGGTATATCAGACCATATACCACAAACATGACAAAACATGTATTTTTACTGCTCTATTTACGTTGGTAAGCAGTTTATAATAGCAGTAATGCACATCGAGTGTACTCGAGTGACAAATACATTTTGATTTGATTTATATGGCCAATATACCACGGCTAAGGGCTGTGCCCAGGTACTCCACAATGCGTCGTGCGTAAGAACAGCCCTTAGCCGTGCTTCTTCACCTGCATTGCTTGCTGTTTGGGGTTTTAGGCTGGGTTTCTGTACAGCACTTTGAGATATCAGCTGATGTACGAAGGGCTATATAAAATAAATTTGATTGAAATTTGATTGTATATTGGCCATATAAATCAAATCACACTTTATTTGTCACTCGAGTACAACAAGTGTAGACCTTACCGTGAAACGCTTACTTTACAAGCCCTTAACCAAGAGCGCAGTTCAAGAATTTAGCACATCCCCTCGTGCATTATTGCTTAAATATGCATTTAGGTCATTTAACAGACAATCTTCTCCAGAGTGACTTAGTTAGAGAAACAACAACATATCACAGTCAAAGCATGTACAACGTTTATGACACCGTTTCTGAGAATGTTGTTGCTGTTTTTATATGGGCAAGTCAGTTGAGCATAATCTATTATTTACATTGACAGCCTACCCGGGCCAAACCCGGATGACGCTCGGCCAATTGTGTGCCGCCCTATGGGGACTCCCAATCACGGCCGGATGTGATACAGCCTGGATTCGAAACAGTGACTGAAGTGATGCCTTTAGCACTGAGTTGCAGTGCTTAACACCGCTGCGCCACTCGGGATGTTCTGGTCGAGCTGGCTACTTGCAATTCTATTTGTGTATTTTAAAATACAGTATACATGTGTTTTAATTCAATAAATTACACAATTGAAAAAACTATTTTATAGTTTATTTTGATACATTGATCTTTATGGTATATTGTCATTTTTGCCCATCCCTGCCCTCAGCGAATTTTGCACGCTATCTGGGATCCTTCGGACATCCCCATTGACGTTCAAATGTAAAAAGTTTAGGGCAGAGAAGTCCCAAGGATTCTGGGTAGCCTCAGCCAATCCCCTAAAAATGGTTAGTAACCAAATTAGTTAGACAGAAAATTACCTAACTGAGTGGATGCGGGTTTTTAAATTTACAGTCTGCAAACAACACATTAGATATATTTAAAACGAATATCTATCTATTCAATCGGATTGTTGTGTGATTTGTTTAACATGGGATAAAATAGTTTCATAACAAATTAATAACAAAATAATGTGTAGATGGAAATGGCGACATCTGACGTGGTTTATTCCCAAACATTGATTTCCCACGAAGAACATAATAAAATAAATCACATAGTGGCTAAATAACTAGAAAAACGTGCAAAAACAATTATGACGAATTAAAAATCTGAAAATGTGCTATATAGTCTGGATTCGATCAAAATACAATACAACTATAATCCCACCAACCTATATATGGAGTTGACATATTTATCCAATTGCCTAATCTCAATCCCATGTTTATCAATTTGCACCAATGTACTTTGATTTGCTAAAAATATAGATATGTTTAATGACATGTTCCATCTTCTAAATCTGACACAATTATTTATCATTATTGACAGTTATTTTCCGCCATGGCTTCTTCACCATTTACATTGTTGTGGTCATTTTCAAATGATACTTAGAAATGCATAATTATAGTGTAAATCCTAAGAACACCGTATCAATAGCAAAAACATTGAGGTTTTATTATTTGTGAACCGACCGTAAAACATTCTACTAGACCACCACTAGAGGGTCTCAGTAAACCGAGGAACGTAATAGAGCTTCTCTGTCAGACGCACTCAAACAGCATCCCATCTTACCACGTCTCCTCAAACAGCATCCCATCTTACCACGTCTCCTCAAACAGCATCCCATCCTACCACATCGTAAATGTTATTTCACAATACCCCTGTTTCTCCTTCCTTTGCTAAATATGCCAGTGAGAGATCCAGAGATGGAGGGAGAAGTGTGTATTATTCACTATTCATTTAAAAATGGTCCTCTTTATTCCAGACTGCTGTTATTGATTATTGATCTATGAATAGGAACTTATTTTCCTGTAATTGAATATTCACACATTAAAAAACGGTCTCAATTACATTATGTCATTCATATAAAGCCTGTCCACTTTGAAGCTCAAGTTAATTGGTCTCCACACTGTTCCATCTCCTCTGGCAGTATTATGGCAGTATTATGGCAGCATCGTGGCAGTATTGTGGCAGTATTATGGCAGTATTGTGGCAGTATTATGGCAGTATTATGTCAGTAGTGTGGCAGTATTGTGGCAGCATTATGGCAGTATTGTGGCAGTATTACGGCAGCATTGTGGCAGTATTGCAGCAGTATTATGGCAGTATTGTGGCAGTATTATGGCAGCATCATGGCAGTATTGTGGCAGTATTATAGCAGTATTATGAAAGTATTATGTCAGTATTGTGGCAGCATCGTGGCAGTATTGTGGCAGTATTGTGACAATATTATGGCAGTATTGTGGCAGTATCGTGGCAGTATTGTGGCAGTATTGTGATAGTATTGTGGCAGTATTGTGGCAGTATTATGGCAGTATTATGGCAGTATTGTGACAGTATTATGGCAGTATTGTGGCAGTATCGTGGCAGTATTATGGCAGTATAAAAACAGTATCGTGGCAGTATTATGGCAGTATTATGGCAGTATTGTGGCAGTATCGTGGCAGTATTGTTGCAGTATTGTGGCAGTATCGTGGCAGTATTGTGGCAGTATTATGGCAGTATTGTGACAGTATTGTGGCAGTATTATGGCAGTATTGTGGCAGTATTGTTGCAGTATCGTGAAAGTATCGTGTCAGTATTATGGCAGTATCATGGCAGTATTGTGGCAGTATTGTTGCAGTATTATGGCAGTATTGTGGCAGTATTATGGCAGTACTGTAGCAATAATGTGGCAGTACTGTGGCAGTATTGTGGCAGTATTGTGGCAGTATTGTTGTAGTATCGTGGCAGTATTGTGGCAGTATCGTGGCAGTATTGTGGCAGTATTATGGCAGTATTGTGGCAGTATTTTGGCAGTATTGTGGCAGTATCGTGGCAGTATTACCTTTTTTGTGAAATTCAATTGGTAGTTAGTCTTGTCCCATCGATGCAACTCATGTACGGACTCGGGAGAGGCAAAGGTCGAGAGCGAGATGCGTCCTCTATAACACAAACCTGCCAAGCTGCACTGCTTCTTGAAACACTGCTCGCTTATCCCGGAAGCCAGCCGCACCAATGTGTCGGAGGAAACACCGTACAAATGGCTACCGTGTCAGCGTGCACTGTGCCAGGCCTTCCACAAGGAGTCGCTAGAGCGCGATGGGACAAGGACATACCGGCCGGCCAAACCCTTCCTTATCCCGGACGACTCTGAGTCAATTGTGCACCGCCTCATGGGTCTCCCAGTCGCGGCACGAATGCGACACAGCCCGGGATCGAACCCAGATCTGTAATGACACCTCAAGCACTGCCGTGCAGTGCCTTTAGACCGCTGCGCCACTCGGGAGGCCTGGCAACAGGTTCATTCATGTTTTTAACAAAGCTATGATCATGGTCTACCGTGTAGTTTTTGCTATTGAAGAGAAAGCGAGGGAGAATGTGGAAGATCCTTATCAAAGGGAATACTATCCCCAGAAGCACTCGGACTGGTTGGAAAAACACAACAAATGTAATGATTATAGAGTCTAGACAAATGACGTGTTCACTAGACATTCTAGAACACTCCATACTTCCAAATCAAGTTAGCCTGTGAGGTCAATGTAGTGATTATAGAGTCTAGACAAATTACGTGTTCACTAGACATTCTAGAACACTCCACACTTCCAAATCACAAACTCTTCTATGTTGCCTTAATAACTAATATTCTGTCCTTATGAAGAGCAGCTTTTTTAGAAGAAACAGTCCCCCCAGTGAGACCTGTATAATCTCAGGTGGTGCTGTACCTGACGGGCTCTGTCAGCTCGGTAATGTGGTATGATGTGGCTGAGGGAGCATGAAACGCGTTGGCCCACCAGTCCCGGTCTCCCGACCGCCCACGGGATGCTGCCTGGCGGTGCGGCTACCACTGGAGTAGCAGGTCTCAGGGGAGGACAGAGCAGAGTCAAGGACACGTCAAACCACTACAACACTGTTACAGTAAATATGTGCGTTTTAAACAGTGGTGGCTGGTGGGTGGAGCTATAAGAGGTGAGCCTGATGCTGTAGTTAAAGTGTAAAGTCCTATGCATTGACCAGGTTAGTGTATCGTTTAGTTCATGTGAGCCTGATGCTGTAGTTAAAGTGTAAAGTCCTATGCATTGACCAGGTTAGTGTATCGTTTAGTTCATGTGAGCCTGATGCTGTAGTTAAAGTGTCAAGTCCTATGCATTGACCAGGTTAGTGTATCGTTTAGTTCCTGCCAAGGCAGCAGCTACTCTTCCTTGGGTTTATTATGGATCCCCATTAGTTCCTGTCAAGGCAGCAGCTACTCTTCCTGGGGTTTTTTATGGATCCCCATTAGTTCCTGCCAAGGCAGCAGCTACTCTTCCTGGGGGTTTATTATGGATCCCCATTAGTTCCTGCCAAGGCAGCAGCTACTCTTTCTGGGGTTTATTATGGATCCCCATTAGTTCCTGCCAAGGCAGCAGCTACTCTTCCTGGGGTTTATTATGGCTCCCCATTAGTTCCTTTCAAGGCAGCAGCTACTCTTCCTTGGGTTTATTATGGATCCCCATTAGTTCCTGTCAAGGCAGCAGCTACTCTTCCTGGGGTTTATTATGGATCCCCATTAGTTCCTGCCAAGGCAGCAGCTACTCTTCCTGGGGTTTATTATGATCCCCATTGGTTCCTGCCAAGGCAGCAGCTACTCTTCCTGGGGTTTATTATGGATCCCCATTAGTTAATGTCAAGGCAGCAGCTACTCTTCCTGGGGTTTATTATGGATCCCCATTAGTTCCTGCCAAGGCAGCAGCTACTCTTCCTGGGGTTTATTATGGATCCCCATTAGTTCCTGCCAAGGTAGCAGCTACTCTTCCTGGGGTTTATTATGGATCCCCATTAGTTCCTGCCAAGGTAGCAGCTACTCTTCCTGGGGTTTATTATGGATCCCATTAGTTCCTGCCAAGGCAGCAGCTACTCTTCCTGGGGTTTATTATGGATCCTCATTAGTTCCTGCCAAGGCAGCAGCTACTCTTCCTGGGGTTTATTATGGATCCCCATTAGTTCCTGTCAAGGCAGCAGCTACTCTTCCTGGGGTTTATTATGGATCCCCATTAGTTCCTGCCAAGACAGCAGCTACTCTTCCTGGGGTTTATTATGGATCCCCATTAGTTCCTGCCAAGACAGCAGCTACTCTTCCTGGGGTTTATTATGGATCCCCATTAGTTCCTGTCAAGGCAGCAGCTACTCTTCCTGGGGTTTATTATGGATCCCCATTAGTTCCTGTCAAGGCAGCAGCTACTCTTCCTGGGGTTTATTATGGATCCCCATTAGTTCCTGTCAAGGCAGCAGCTACTCTTCCTGGGGTTTATTATGGATCCCCATTAGTTCCTGCAAAGGCAGCAGCTACTCTTCCTGGGGTTTATTATGGATCCCCATTAGTTCCTGTCAAGGCAGCAGCTACTCTTCCTGGGGTTTATTATGGATCCCCATTAGTTCCTGCCAAGGTAGCAGCTACTCTTCCTGGGGTTTATTATGGATCCCCATTAGTTCCTGTCAAGGCAGCAGCTACTCTTCCTGGGGTTTATTATGGATCCCTATTAGTTCCTGTCAAAGCAGCAGCTACTCTTTCTGGGGTCTGGCAAAATTAAGGCAGACCTCTCCCCATTTTAGCTACTGTTGTATCAATATGTTTTGACCATGACAGTTTACAATCCAGGGTTACTCCAAGCAGTTTATTCACCTCAACTTGCTCAATTATTGAACTTTGAAAACTGAGATTCCCTCAGATTAAAATAGAGTTGGGTTCACCCTAGTAAACTATAGGAGGATGTATGCCTGATATCTCAGTCTATTGGGTTCACCCTAGTAAACTATAGGAGGATAAATGGCTGATATCTTAGTCTATTGATGTAATAGAGTAGAAAAGGTATCTGTTTGGTAGACAGACACAGAATGATGTCATTGCTTGGTAGAGAAGCATGGTCATGTGATCTGTAAGACGTTGGTTATGGTGTTGCACACTGGATGATGGAATGGCAGCCAGAATCCCCAGACTGTCCCAAGTGGTTCATTAAGAAGGTAATGGACTGTACCATTGGGTAATGGACTGTACCATTGTCATGGAACTAACACACACTTTAATTACAGCTGGGGAGCAGAACTGAACATGTACGTACACAAGGTAAACCAATGGTTATGTGGGGACCTGTTTTATACACTATCTACAGTGTAATTATTGGGACAGTGACATGTTTGTTGTTGTTTTTGGCTCTGTACTCCCAGCACTTTGGACTTGAAATGATACAATGGCTATGAGGTTAAAGTGCAGGACTGTCAGCTTTAATTTGAGGGTATTTTCATCCATATCGGGTGAAACATTTGGAAATTACAACATTTTCTGAACGCAGTCCCCTCCATTTTAGGGGACCAAAAGTATAGAAACACAACCAACACAAACAGAAGAAATACATCCAACACGTTTGTAGAGTCACAAGCTTGATGTCGTCATTGAGTGCTAGGAATATAGGACCAAATAGTACACTTTGGACTCCTTTTTAAGAAGTGAATTTGTCCCAATACTTCTGGTCCCCTAAAATGGGAGGGGACCTATATCCATAAAGTGCTGTAGTTTCTAACCAGTTCACCCGATATGGATGGAAACACTGTCAAATTAAAGCTGAGCCAAAACAACAACAAAAATGTGTCACTTTCCCAATAATTACGGAGGGCACTGTATGAAATGAGGCCTCCCGGACACACTTCCTGCTGGATGATTTATCCTGCAAAAGGCATGGTCATATAGGGCACAATACTTTGCTTTCATTAACATGGTGGATTTGTCAGTAATAACAACCAACCCTCTTGTGTGTTTGAGCATAACCTTTCACCCAACAGTTCAATGACATAGATTATCCCAGAGTCTCTATTCTCTCTAGATTATCCCAGAGTCTCTATTCTCTCTAGATTATCCCAGTTTCTATTCTCTCTAGATTATCCAAGAGTCTCTATTCTCTCTAGATTATCCCAGAGTCTCTATTCTCTCTAGATTATCCCAGAGTCTCTATTCTCTCTAGATTATCCCAGAGTCTCTATTCTCTCTAGATTATCCCAGAGTCTCTATTCTCTCTAGATTATCCCAGTCTCTATTCTCTCTAGATTATCTCAGAGTCTCTATTCCCTCTAGATTATCCCAGAGTCTCTATTCTCTCTAGATAATCCCAGTTTCTATTCTCTCTAGATTATCCCAGTCTCTATTCTCTCTAGATTATCATAGTCTATATTCTCTGTAGATTATCCCAGAGTCTCTATTCTCTCTAGATTATCCCAGAGTCTCTATTCTCTCTAGATTATCCCAGAGTCTCTATTCTCTCTAGATTATCCCAGAGTCTCTATTCTCTAGATTATCCCAGAGTCTCTATTCTCTCTAGATTATCCAAGAGTCTCTATTCTCTCTAGATTATCCCAGAGTCTCTATTCTCTCTAGATTATCCCAGAGTCTCTATTCTCTCTAGATTATCCCAGAGTCTCTATTCTCTCTAGATTATCCCAGAGTCTCTATTCTCTCTAGATTATCCCAGAGTCTCTATTCTCTCTAGATTATCCCAGAGTCTCTATTCTCTCTAGATTATCCCAGAGTCTCTATTCTCTCTAGATTATCCCAGAGTCTCTATTCTCTCTAGATTATCCCAGAGTCTCTATTCTCTCTAGATTATCCCAGAGTCTCTATTCTCTCTAGTTGATCCCAGAGTCTCTATTCTCTCTAGATTATCCCAGAGTCTCTATTCTCTATAGATTATCCCAGAGTCTATATTCTCTCTAGATTATCCCAGTCTCTATTCTCTCTAGATTATCTCAGAGTCTCTATTCCCTCTAGATTATCCCAGAGTCTCTATTCTCTCTAGATAATCCCAGTTTCTATTCTCTCTAGATTATCCCAGTCTCTATTCTCTCTAGATTATCATAGTCTATATTCTCTCTAGATTATCCCAGAGTCTCTATTCTCTCTAGATTATCCCATAGTCTCTATCCTCTCTAGATTATCCCATAGTATCTGTTCTCTCTAGATTCTCCCAGAGTCTCTATTCTCTCTAGATTATCCCAGTTTCTATTCTCTCTAGATTATCCCAGTCTCTACTCTCTCTAGATTATCATAGAGTCTCTATTCTCTCTAGATTATCCCAGAGTCTCTGTTCTCTCTAGATTCTCCCAGAGTCTCTATTCTCTCTAGATTATCCCAGTTTCTATTCTCTCTAGATTATCCCAGTCTCTATTCTCTCTAGATTATCATAGTCTCTATTCCCTCTAGATTATCCCAGAGTCTCTATTCTCTCTAGATTATCCCAGAGTCTCTATTCTCTCTAGATTATCCCAGAGTCGCTATTCTCTCTTTATAGAAAGCTGTGGACAAATGTTTTTTAAGTTGAAAATTATTAGATTTAACCTTTATTTAACAAGGCAAGTCAGTTAAGAACAAATTCTTATTTACAATGACTGCCTACCCCGGCCAAACCCGGATCACGCTGGGCCAATTGTGCGCCGCCCTGTGGGACTCCCAATCACGGCCAGACGTGATACAGCCTGGACTAGAGGTCATTATCTGAATAGATCCTGGAGCTGTCTAGTTTTCTGTGTTTCCTCCTCTCCTCTCCTCTCCTCTCCTCTCCTCTCCTCTGACACGAGGAGGGAGGACTAGCCTGAAGCAGGACAACCCTCCATTAAAAACTAGATTAATCCTCAATCCGTCATTTTATAGCAACCATCAACAACCCATCCCCCAACACCTAGGGCTACACTGACTGACCCCCCCCCCCCCCTTTATTCTGTAGATCCCAGTCATATTCCTAGATTTCTAATGTCAAGCTGCAGATAGGTCATCTACAAAGACAGGATGATAAGGGGCCAGTAGATTCCACTGTATTACCACTGTTTAACACCCATTAGAGAAAGGGCCAGTAGATTCCACTGTTTAACACCCATTAGATAAAGGGCCAGTAGATTCCACTGTTTAACACCCATTAGATAAAGGGCCAGTAGATTCCACTGTTTAACACCCATTAGATAAAGGGCCAGTAGATTCCACTGTATTACCACTGTTTAACACCCATTAGATAAAGGGCCAGTAGATTCCACTGTTTAACACCCATTAGATAAAGGGCCAGTAGATTCCACTGTTTAACACCCATTATATAAAGGGCCAGTAAATTCCACTGTTTAACACCCATTAGATAAAGGGCCAGTAGATTCCACTGTTTAACACCCATTAGATAAAGGGCCAGTAGATTCCACTGTTTAACACCCATTAGATAAAGGGCCAGTAGATTCCACTGTTTAACACCCATTAGACAAAGGGCCAGTAGATTCCACTGTTTAACACCCATTAGATAAAGGGCCAGTAGATTCCACTGTTTAACACATATTAGATAAAGGGCCAGTAGGTTCCACTGTTTAACACCCATTAGATAAGGGCCAGTAGATTCCACTGTTTAACACCCATTAGATAAAGGGCCAGTAGATTCCACTGTTTAACACCCATTAGATAAAGGGCCAGTAGATTCCACTGTTTAACACCCATTAGATAAAGGGCCAGTAGATTCCACTGTTTAACACCCATTAGATAAAGGGCCAGTAGATTCCACTGTTTAACACCCATTAGATAAAGGGCCAGTAGATTCCACTGTTTAACACCCATTAGATAAAGGGCCAGTAGATTCCACTGTTTAACACCCATTAGATAAAGGGCCAGTAGATTCCACTGTTTAACACCCATTAGATAAAGGGCCAGTAGATTCCACTGTTTAACACCCATTAGATAAAGGGCCAGTAGATTCCACTGTTTAACACCCATTAGACAAAGGGCCAGTAGATTCCACTGTTTAACACCCATTAGATAAAGGGCTAGTAGATTCCACTGTTTAACACCCATTAGATAAAGGGCCAGTAGATTCCACTGTTTAACACCCATTAGATAAGGGCCAGTAGATTCCACTGTTTAACACCCATTAGATAAAGGGCCAGTAGATTCCACTGTTTAACACCCATTAGACAAAGGGCCAGTAGATTCCACTGTTTAACACCCATTAGATAAAGGGCCAGTAGATTCCACTGTATTACCACCCATTAGATAAAGGGCCAGTAGATTCCACTGTTTAACACCCATTAGATAAAGGGCCAGTAGATTCCACTGTTTAACACCCATTAGATAAAGGGCCAGTAGATTCCACTGTTTAACACCCATAATTATCACTTGATAAACAGAAACATGATGGACATCAGCAGTGAGTGTCACGCCCTGACCTTCTCTATTTGGTTAGGTCAGGGTGTGATTTGGGGTGGGCATTCTACGTTGTTTGTTTCTATGTTTTGGCCGGGTATGGTTCTCAATCAGGGACAGCTGTCTATCGTTGTCTCTGATTGGGACTCATACTTAGGCAGCCTTTTTTCCTTTCGGTCGTTGTGGGTAGTTGTCTTCGTTTGTGCATGTATAACCTTACGGAGCTTCACGGTCGTTTTTTGTTCTATTATTGTTTTGTTGGCGACGTTTGCAAAATTAAATAAAAATGTCCGCTCCCCACGATGCACCTTGGTCCATTCCATACGACGATCGTGACAGTGAGACATTGTTACCTGAGACAGACTGACAGTTATGCCACTAAATATAATTAAGAGGCATTCATTTCAGCGTGAGTTAACATCAAAATACCAGATCACAAAAAATAAAATGTTTTACACACATTATATTCAAAATCTCTCACAGCGGAAAAAATATTTTCAAGTTTCCATTTGCTAAATTGTGCTCCGAGTCTAAAGCATGGATCTCTTTTATTCAAAAAGAAGACAGTTCCTCGTTTAGCAGCAGTACACGTAACAGCAAGTCATTGCCAACTCAGGGTTAGCTTTCCTTGTGAAAATCCCAGAATGCACTCTGTCTTTAAAGCCTTTATCCATTCTCTCTCTCCAAGGAAATAAAAATGTGGCCCAAATGATTAGATTCTCCGGCCTTGATAATGTCTAGATTGTTCAGAGAGCGTGTTTTCTAAAAATAAAATAAAAAGCTCACACAGGGAAGGATTTCAAGGTAGGTGACGGACATGTTCTCGTCCCAGGCCTGAAACCACACAGCTTGGCCCATTGACTTCATAAAGCACACAGCTTGGCCCACTGACTTCATAAACCACAGCTTGGCCCATTGACTTCATAAAGCACACAGCTTGGCCCACTGACTTCATAAAGCACACAGCTTGGCCCACTGACTTCATAAACCACAGCTTGGCCCATTGACTTCATAAAGCACACAGCTTGGCCCACTGACTTCATAAAGCACACAGCTTGGCCCACTGACTTCATAAAGCACACAGCTTGGCCCACTGACTTCATAAAGCACACAGCTTGGCCCACTGACTTCATAAAGCACACAGCTTGGCCCACTGACTTCATAAAGCACACAGCTTGGCCCACTGACTTCATAAAGCACACAGCTTGGCCCACTGACTTCATAAACCACAGCTTGGCCCACTGACTTCATAAAGCACACAGCTTGGCCCACTGACTTCATAAACCACAGCTTGGCCCACTGACTTCATAAAGCACACAGCTTGGCCCACTGACTTCATAAAGCACAGCTTGGCCCATTGACTTCATAAAGCACAGCTTGGCCCATTGACTTCATAAACCACAGCTTGGCCCACTGACTTCATAAAGCACAGCTTGGCCCACTGACTTCATAAACCACAGCTTGGCCCACTGACTTCATAAAGCACAGCTTGGCCCATTGACTTCATAAAGCACAGCTTGGCCCATTGACTTCATAAACCACAGCTTGGCCCACTGACTTCATAAAGCACAGCTTGGCCCACTGACTTCATAAACCACAGCTTGGCCCACTGACTTCATAAAGCACACAGCTTGGCCCACTGACTTCATAAACCACAGCTTGGCCCACTGACTTCATAAAGCACACAGCTTGGCCCACTGACTTCATAAACCACAGCTTGGCCCACTGACTTCATAAAGCACACAGCTTGGCCCACTGACTTCATAAACCACAGCTTGGCCCACTGACTTCATAAACCACAGCTTGGCCCACTGACTTCATAAACCACAGCTTGGCCCACTGACTTCATAAACCACAGCTTGGCCCACTGACTTCATAAAGCACACAGCTTGGCCCACTGACTTCATAAACCACAGCTTGGCCCACTGACTTCATAAACCACAGCTTTGCCCACTGACTTCATAAAGCACACAGCTTGGCCCACTGACTTCATAAAGCACACAGCTTGGCCCACTGACTTCATAAAGCACACAGCTTGGCCCACTGACTTCATAAAGCACACAGCTTGGCCCACTGACTTCATAAAGCACACAGCTTGGCCCACTGACTTCATAAAGCACACAGCTTGGCCCACTGACTTCATAAAGCACACAGCTTGGCCCACTGACTTCATAAAGCACACAGCTTGGCCCACTGACTTCATAAAGCACACAGCTTGGCCCACTGACTTCATAAAGCACACCGCTTGGCCCACTGACTTCATAAAGCACCCAGTGGCGACGTCTCTTCCTCATTGGGGGACTGAACAACTCTTCATTCATTCCATTGGTCCTTGGCCCACTGACTTCATAAAGCACACAGTGGCGACGTCTCTTCCTCATTGGGGGACTGAACAACTCTTCATTCATTCCATTGGTCCTTGGCCCATTGACTTCATAAAGCACACAGTGGCGACGTCTCTTCCTCATTGGGGGACTGAACAACTCTTCATTCATTCCATTGGTCCTTGGCCCACTGACTTCATAAAGCACACAGCGGGGACGTCTCTTCCTCACAGGGGACTGAGCAACTCCTCATTCATTCCATTGGTCCTTGGCCCCTGTGAGAAGACCCACAGGTCCCTCAGACCTTGTAGTATAAATTAGTAGGACTCTGTGGAGGCATCTCCTGTACCATATAAACAGGATGTCTGTAGTCTCCACTGACCCTCTCATGGTGCCTACAGAACACGGAGTCAGAGGGCCTCGGAGGAAACACCGTGTGGCTGGGCTCTGACCGGATGTCCTCGCTACTCCCTCCGTAGCTGTCTCTCTTGGGCGTGGCCAGGGTGTTGAGGGACAGAGACTGTTGGACGTCCCTGTCCGGCGTGGTGTGGCGCCTGTGGTACCGCCACACCACCATCAGTAGGACCACGATGACCAATAGGAGGAGGACGATGCCACAGGCCACGCCAACGAAGAGTCCGACTTCAGAGCCGATGGATCCGCCTTCTGTTGACGAGGCTCTGCCTTCTGTGTCAATGTCTCCTTCGCTGTGAGTGATTTCTGAAAAAGAGAGAGCGAGAAAGGAAAAGAGAGAGAAAGAGAGAGAGGGAGAGAGAGAGAGAGAGAGAGAGTTTTAATGCAAAGACAAAGAAAGAACTTAAGAATCATTTGATTCTCCTTGTACAGACAGAGGTCTAGTGGTGTAAAGGGTAAAGGAGAGTTAAATATAAACACATTAAGACCCCTCAGTATGTCCCCCTCTACAGTCCTATTGAATAACACTTCCCACTACATTGAGTTAGATATAAACACATTAAGACCCCTCAGTATGTCCCCCTCTACAGTCCTATTGAATAACACTTCCCACTACATTGAGTTAGATATAAACACATTAAGACCCCTCAGTATGTCCCCCTCTACAGTCCTATTGAATAACACTTCCCACTACATTGAGTTAGATATAAACACATACCAGCATTGTTCGTCACATCATTGTCTTTAATGGGAAGCTCCTTGTCTGCGGCCTCAGGGTGCTGAGGGGGGAACCTGGTGGGAGACTCTTCAGGGAGAGGAAGGGGTTTGGAGGAACCTAGAATAGATCAAACACACCTCATTATACTACCATACAGTATTCACACCAACAGCCAGGTCATTATACTACAATACAGTATTCACACCAACAGCCAGGTCATTATGCTACAATACAGTATTCACACCAACAGCCAGGTCATTATACTACAATACAGTATTCACACCAACAGCCAGGTCATTATGCTACAATACAGTATTCACACCAACAGCCAGGTCTTTATACTACCATACAGTATTCACACCAACAGCCAGGTCATTATACTACAATACAGTATTCACACCAACAGCCAGGTCATTATACTACAATACAGTATTCACACCAACAGCCAGGTCATTATACTACAATACAGTATTCACACCAACAGCCAGGTCATTATGCTACAATACAGTATTCACACCAACAGTCAGGTCATTATACTACCATACAGTATTCACACCAACAGCCAGGTCATTATACTACCATACAGTATTCACACCAACAGCCAGGTCATTATACTACCATACAGTATTCACACCAACAGCCAGGTCATTATACTACCATACAGTATTCACACCAACAGCCAGGTCATTATGCTACAATACAGTATTCACACCAACAGCCAGGTCATTATACTACAATACAGTATTCACACCAACAGCCAGGTCATTATACTACAATACAGTATTCACACCAACAGCCAGGTCATTATACTACCATACAGTATTCACACCAACAGTCAGGTCATTATACTACAATACAGTATTCACACCAACAGCCAGGTCATTATACTACAATACAGTATTCACACCAACAGCCAGGTCATTATACTACCATACAGTATTCACACCAACAGCCAGGTCATTATACTACCATACAGTATTCACACCAACAGCCAGGTCATTATACTACAATACAGTATTCACACCAACAGCCAGGTCATTATACTACAATACAGTATTCACACCAACAGCCAGGTCATTATACTACCATACAGTATTCACACCAACAGCCAGGTCATTATACTACCATACAGTATTCACACCAACAGCCAGGTCATTATACTACCATACAGTATTCACACCAACAGCCAGGTCATTATACTACAATACAGTATTCACACCAACAGCCAGGTCATTATACTACAATACAGTATTCACACCAACAGCCAGGTCATTATACTACCATACAGTATTCACACCAACAGCCAGGTCATTATACTACCATACAGTATTCACACCAACAGCCAGGTCATTATACTACAATACAGTATTCACACCAACAGCCAGGTCATTATACTACCATACAGTATTCACACCAACAGCCAGGTCATTATACTACCATACAGTATTCACACCAACAGCCAGGTCATTATACTACAATACAGTATTCACACCAACAGCCAGGTCATTATACTACAATACAGTATTCACACCAACAGCCAGGTCATTATACTACAATACAGTATTCACACCAACAGCCAGGTCATTATACTACAATACAGTATTCACACCAACAGCCAGGTCATTATACTACAATACAGTATTCACACTAACAGCCAGGTCATTATACTACCATACAGTATTCACACCAACAGCCAGGTCATTATACTACAATACAGTATTCACACCAACAGCCAGGTCATTATACTACCATACAGTATTCACACCAACAGCCAGGTCATTATACTACCATACAGTATTCACACCAACAGCCAGGTCATTATACTACCATACAGTATTCACACCAACAGCCAGGTCATTATACTACAATACAGTATTCACACCAACAGCCAGGTCATTATACTACAATACAGTATTCACACCAACAGCCAGGTCATTATGCTACAATACAGTATTCACACCAACAGCCAGGTCATTATACTACAATACAGTATTCACACCAACAGCCATTATACTACCATACAGTATTCACACCAACAGCCAGGTCATTATACTACAATACAGTATTCACACCAACAGCCATTATACTACCATACAGTATTCACACCAACAGCCACGTCATTATACTACCATACAGTATTCACACCAACAGCCAGGTCATTATACTACCATACAGTATTCACACCAACAGCCAGGTCATTATACTACAATACAGTATTCACACCAACAGCCAGGTCATTATGCTACAATACAGTATTCACACCAACAGCCAGGTCATTATACTACCATACAGTATTCACACCAACAGCCAGGTCATTATACTACCATACAGTATTCACACCAACAGCCAGGTCATTATACTACCATACAGTATTCACACCAACAGCCATTATACTACCATACAGTATTCACACCAACAGCCAGGTCATTATACTACAATACAGTATTCACACCAACAGCCACGTCATTATACTACCATACAGTATTCACACCAACAGCCACGTCATTATACTACCATACAGTATTCACACCAACAGCCAGGTCATTATACTACAATACAGTATTCACACCAACAGCCATTATACTACCATACAGTATTCACACCAACAGCCAGGTCATTATACTACAATACAGTATTCACACCAACAGCCACGTCATTATACTACCATACAGTATTCACACCAACAGCCAGGTCATTATACTACAATACAGTATTCACACCAACAGCCATTATACTACCATACAGTATTCACACCAACAGCCAGGTCATTATACTACAATACAGTATTCACACCAACAGCCAGGTCATTATACTACCATACAGTATTCACACCAACAGCCACGTCATTATACTACCATACAGTATTCACACCAACAGCCAGGTCATTATACTACAATACAGTATTCACACCAACAGCCAGGTCATTATACTACAATACAGTATTCACACTAACAGCCAGGTCATTATACTACAATACAGTATTCACACCAACAGCCAGGTCATTATACTACCATACAGTATTCACACCAACAGCCAGGTCATTATACTACAATACAGTATTCACACCAACAGCCAGGTCATTATACTACAATACAGTATTCACACCAACAGCCAGGTCATTATGCTACCATACAGTATTCACACCAACAGCCAGGTCATTATACTACAATACAGTATTCACACCAACAGCCAGGTCATTATGCTACAATACAGTATTCACACCAACAGCCAGGTCATTATACTACCATACAGTATTCACACCAACAGCCAGGTCATTATACTACAATACAGTATTCACACCAACAGCCAGGTCATTATACTACCATACAGTATTCACACCAACAGCCAGGTCATTATACTACAATACAGTATTCACACCAACAGCCAGGTCATTATACTACAATACAGTATTCACACCAACAGCCACGTCATTATACTACAATACAGTATTCACACCAGAGGTCATTATACTACCATACAGTATTCACACCAACAGCCAGGTCATTATACTACAATACAGTATTCACACCAACAGCCAGGTCATTATACTACAATACAGTATTCACACCAACAGCCAGGTCATTATACTACAATACAGTATTCACACCAACAGCCAGGTCATTATACTACAATACAGTATTCACACCAACAGCCAGGTCATTATACTACAATACAGTATTCACACCAACAGCCAGGTCATTATACTACAATACAGTATTCACACCAACAGCCACGTCATTATACTACCATACCATAGTAACCTAACCTCTGGTCACCAGAGTAACCTAACCTCTGGTCACCATAGTAACCTAACCTCTGGTCACCATAGTAACCTAACCTCTGGTCACCGTAGTAACCTAACCTCTGGTCACCGTAGTAACCTAACCTCTGGTCACCATAGTAACCTAACCTCTGGTCACCATAGTAACCTAACCTCTGGTCACCATAGTAACCTAGCCTACGTATGTGCGCGTTATGCCTTTTCCTTTTCAATCAGGATTACGCGTTTTGATTGCACGTCGACTCACGTTGTTTGAGCGCCCTCCAGTTCTTTCCATGATCAATATTTATTTACAGACAGTGTGGTAAATGTACAGTCGACTCATAGTTAAGTTAATTTCATATTTAAATGAACTGCAACGTGATTCTCGGCCCATGTAGGCCACCTACTCATACTAGGCACACTTGAACTCGCACACCCAACTAGGAGAGGAGAGAGGCTACTGGAGTTGAAACAGCGGATTCTGTGCGTGAATAATGTGAAAAATATTTTTATTTTAATATAATCAGTCGGCTAACGGATACAAAGCTGAATGACGGCCGTTTCCAAATAATCTGCAGCACAACAAAAATACGATCATCCCAAAGTCCCCTGTCTGACCATCCGAAGCATGAAAAATGCAGACCATGTCACAACGAACTCTGTCAGGACCCGCAGGTCACGCAGGAATGCAGCTATGGAGCCAGATAGCTGCCAAAAGGTTGAACATACGTATCGCTAGGATCATAAGAGAATCCATACATAAAGTGTTAGAATCGTAAGAAAAGCCATGCGTGAAACATTCTTCCCTACACAGACACAGACAAACACACACACACAGACAGAGACACAGAGACACAGAGACACACACACACACACACAACACAATATACACAGAGACACACAGACAACACAATACACACACATAACTTACTCTGTCCTACTCTCAGTACCAGCTTCATGGATGTGGCTCTACACACCCCTCCATCAGTGTTGTCCAGGCCCTGTAGAGAGCTGGTGGAGGTCGCTGAGAAAGAGAGGGAGAGAGAGAGAGAGAGAGAGAGAGAGAGAGAGGGAGGGAGGGAAAGAGAGAGAGAGGGAGGGAGGGAAAGAGAGAGAGGGAAAAAGAGAGAGAGAAAGAGAGAGAGAGGGAAAGAGAGAGAGAGAGGCAAAGAGAGAGAGAGAGGCAAAGAGAGAGAGAGAGGCAAAGAGAGAGAGAGAGGGAAAGAGAAAGAGGGAGAGGGAAAGGGAAAGAGGGAAAGAGAGAGAGGGAGAGGGAAAGAGAGAGAGGGAGAGAGAGAGAGAGAGGCAAAGAGAGAGAGAGAGAAAAGAGAGAGAGAGAGGGAAAGAGAGAGAGGGAGGGAGAGAGAGAGAGAGGCAAAGAGAGAGAGAGAGGGAAAGAGAGAGAGAGAGAGAGGGAAAGAGAGAGAGGGAGAGAGAGAGAGAGAGAGGGAGGGACAACATTGAATAGATAAATAGTAAACATATCCAGACTTCCTACACAATCCTTTCCTAAGCACTTGTCAGTATTTGCTATTCAGACTTGCCTTAACGCCTTGATCACACCAACAGTGTTTTTTGCGTTTTGGGACACCAGAAGTACATTACTTTCCAATGGAACGCTGCGTTAGCCTTTTTGCAGGGTTGCGTTGCAGAGCCAGTTGCGGTGCGTTCTGTGTGGTGCATAAATCTGGATTGATCGAATGTACGTGTCAAATTGTATGCAGTGATGTCTTGACAGAAATAGTAGCAGAAGGTGAATGTTGAACTTTGCCGCATACCATTTTGCGCGAAAAATGCTGTAGGTGTGATCAAGACATTATTCAGTTGTGTTAACGCTCTCTGCGGGTGTGGCTACCTCGCGCACTCGGAATACATTTAATTCAACCGCTGAAAACCTTCCCACGAGCCCAACAGTTTTTCTCTTGGAGTTTTCAATCAATGGGGTTTTTCAGTACGTTTATCTTAAGCCATCCCTTTAATTAAATATGGTATACCTTTTAATTTTAATTTTGTCCACAGACTCAATAGGGGCGGCCTAGTTACAATAAAGGCTAAATACAAATAGAACGGGTTCAGAATATAGGGATCCATTTTTTTTATTTCACCTTTATTTAAACCAGGTAGGCTGGTTGAGAACAAGTTCTCATTTACAACTGCGACCTGGCCAAGATAAAGCAAAGCAGTTCGACACATATAACAACACAGAGCTACACATGGAATAAACAAAACATACAGTCAATAACAACACAGAGTCACACATGGAATAAACAAAACATACAGTCAATAACAACACAGAGTCACACATGGAATAAACAAAACATACAGTCAATAATACAGTAGAACAAAAGAAAACAAAAAGCCTATATACAGTGAGTGCAAATGAGGTAAGATAATGAGAGAAAGACATCTAAATATATGCATATTCGTCTCCGTTTCAGCACCAACTGGTAGATTTAATAAATACTCTGATCTTGTTGATTATTTGGGCACATTTTAGCCAGATCAGAGGCAGTAGGGATGACCAGGGATGTTCTCTGTCTAGTGAGTCCTCCAGATCAGAGACAGTAGGGATGACCAGGGATGTTCTCTGTCTAGTGAGTCCTCCAGATCAGAGGCAGTAGGGATGACCAGGGATATTCTCTGTCTAGTGAGTCCTCCAGATCAGAGACAGTAGGGATGACCAGGGATGTTCTCTGTTTAGTGAGTCCTCCAGATCAGAGACAGTAGGGATGACCAGGGATGTTCTCTGTCTAGTGAGTCCTCCAGATCAGAGGCAGTAGGGATGACCAGGGATATTCTCTGTTTAGTGAGTCCTCCAGATCAGAGACAGTAGGGATGACCAGGGATGTTCTCTGTTTACTGAGTCCTCCAGATCAGAGGCAGTAGGGATGACCAGGGATGTTCTCTGTCTAGTGAGTCCTCCAGATCAGAGGCAGTAGGGATGACCAGGGATGTTCTCTGTCTAGTGAGTCCTCCAGATCAGAGACAGTAGGGATGACCAGGGATGTTCTCTGTCTAGTGAGTCCTCCAGATCAGAGACAGTAGGGATGACCAGGGATGTTCTCTGTCTAGTGAGTCCTCCAGATCAGAGACAGTAGGGATGACCAGGGATGTTCTCTGTTTAGTGAGTCCTCCAGATCAGAGGCAGTAGGGATGACCAGGGATGTTCTCTGTCTAGTGAGTCCTCCAGATCAGAGGCAGTAGGGATGACCAGGGATGTTCTCTGTTTAGTGAGTCCTCCAGATCAGAGGCAGTAGGGATGACCAGGGATGTTCTCTGTTTAGTGAGTCCTCCAGATCAGAGGCAGTAGGGATGACCAGGGATGTTCTCTGTCTAGTGAGTCCTCCAGATCAGAGACAGTAGGGATGACCAGGGATGTTCTCTGTTTAGTGAGTCCTCCAGATCAGAGGCAGTAGGGATGACCAGGGATGTTCTCTGTCTAGTGAGTCCTCCAGATCAGAGGCAGTAGGGATGACCAGGGATGTTCTCTGTTTAGTGAGTCCTCCAGATCAGAGGCAGTAGAGATGACCAGGGATGTTCTCTGTTTAGTGAGTCCTCTAGATCAGAGGCAGTAGGGATGACCAGGGATGTTCTCTGTTTAGTGAGTCCTCCAGATCAGAGACAGTAGGGATGACCAGGGATGTTCTCTGTTTACTGAGTCCTCCAGATCAGAGGCAGTAGGGATGACCAGGGATGTTCTCTGTTTAGTGAGTCCTCTAGATCAGAGGCAGTAGGGATGACCAGGGATATTCTCTGTTTAGTGAGTCCTCCAGATCAGAGACAGTAGGGATGACCAGGGATGTTCTCTGTTTAGTGAGTCCTCCAGATCAGAGGCAGTAGGGATGACCAGGGATGTTCTCTGTCTAGTGAGTCCTCCAGATCAGAGGCAGTAGGGATGACCAGGGATGTTCTCTGTCTAGTGAGTCCTCCAGATCAGAGGCAGTAGGGATGACCAGGGATGTTCTCTGTCTAGTGAGTCCTCCAGATCAGAGGCAGTAGGGATGACCAGGGATGTTCTCTGTCTAGTGAGTCCTCCAGATCAGAGACAGTAGGGATGACCAGGGATGTTCTCTGTCTAGTGAGTCCTACAGATCAGAGACAGTAGGGATGACCAGGGATGTTCTCTGTTTAGTGAGTCCTCCAGATCAGAGGCAGTAGGGATGACCAGGGATGTTCTCTGTTTAGTGAGTCCTCCGGATCAGAGGCAGTAGGGATGACCAGGGATGTTCTCTGTTTAGTGAGTCCTCCAGATCAGAGGCAGTAGGGATGACCAGGGATGTTCTCTGTTTAGTGTGTCCTCCAGATCAGAGGCAGTAGGGATGACCAGGGATGTTCTCTGTCTAGTGAGTCCTCCAGATCAGAGGCAGTAGGGATGACCAGGGATGTTCTCTGTTTAGTGAGTCCTCCAGATCAGAGGCAGTAGGGATGACCAGGGATGTTCTCTGTTTAGTGAGTCCTCCAGATCAGAGGCAGTAGGGATGACCAGGGATGTTCTCTTGATAAGTGCGTGAATTGGACCACTTTCCTGTCCTGCTCAGCATTCAAAATGGAACTAGTACTTTTTAGTGTCAGGGAAAATGTAAGGAGTAAAAAGTACATTATTTTCTTTAGGAATGTAGTAGAGTAAAAGTAAAAGTTGTCAAAAATATAAATAGTAAAGTACAGATACCCAGAAAAACTACTACTACTACTACTACTACTACTACTACTACTACTACTACTACTAGTAGTAGTAGTAGTAGTACTTTAAAGTATTTTTACCCTAACTACTTTACACCACGGAATTGTAGGGTTAGGAAAGTATGTATGAATCATTAAAATGGTTTGGAGAGCCTTTACGCACCAAATATATTGATGAATAAAAAAATACAGCGGGTTGATTCACCCTGAAAGTTGTCGTGTCCACGTTCAATCCATGACATATTGGAAGGTGGAAACATGTATAGAATAGGGGGTTGAACAATAATCCTATAAATCTCCCCGAATTATCACTAATCATGGGAACTGTATAACAACGGTCCAGGCGTCGTGTACCGAGCACCAGGCTCCAGGTTTAACCTGCTAAATGTTGTCTGAGTTTCATCAGGATTAAAATAGGCTACATGTCGTACATTATTTGCGCAACGTTAGCCTGATATGATCCCACTAATGCTAGCGAACCTCGGGAACAACTACACAGACGTGACAGACGAAAGAAAGTTACACGGAATGGGAATGATGCCAAACAATAAATGTACGTAGGTTTTTACTGACGGTGGCTCCCGATAGTAGATAATATTTAACCCGATACAAACGGAGAAAAATAAAACGGAGAAAAAGCCCGGGCATATAATTAAAACGCACCGAAGCGCGCACATCAACTAGGCAGGTTCAGCCCTACAGAAGACTATAGTTTGAGTGCCCAAATGTCATCCACGTAAATGATAAAGCGCACACAAAATGAAAATGAGCCTATTTTCACTGTGGAAAAAGGGGGTCGCCATACATGTCATGTTGATATGATTTTCAGTTTGCTTCCACATAACTGGTTTCACATTCGGCTCCAGGGATTATAAAGAAAGACCATCTTTTATTGTACCTTTATTTAACTAGGCAAGTCAGTTAAGAACAAATTCTTATTTCCAATGACGGCCTAGGAACAGTGGGTTAACTGCCTTGTTCAGGGGCAGAACGACAGATTTGTACCTCGTCAGCCTTCCGGTTACTAGTCCAACGCTCTGACCACTAGGCTACCCTGCCACTAGGAAGGGAGAGGGAGGGAGGGAGGGAGCCTGGTCCATCTAAAACAATTGAAATGTGTATTTACAATCCCCTTCTCCAAACAGATGACTAATTTACATAGCTCTAATCAAGTTGTAAATGACAGTGCATGGTGAATGGTGTCTGATTTACCTAGCTCTTATCAATAGATCTCATCAGTAGGTAATGACAGTGCATGGTGAATGGTGTTATTTCTATCAGGAAAAATAAAGTACATGTTTTTCAAACTTGGAACCGGTAGGTTCACGATACGTTATTCTTGCTCTCTCTCGAACACACACACACACACACACACACACACAGACACACAGACAGACAGACAGACAGACAGACAGACAGACAGACAGACAGACAGACACAGACACAGACACAGAGACAGAGACAGAGACAGAGACAGAGACAGAGACAGAGACAGAGACAGAGACACAGACACAGACACAGACACAGACACAGACACAGACACACACACACACACACACACACACACACACACACACCCCATTAGGACCATTTGGTTCAGATGACAGCTTCTCATGCTTCTAGCTAGGTTGCCATGAGAGCTCACGTCATATCTGTCTCATGCTGTTAAAAGCATTGTGTGATTTGGGGCATGTAAGCTCTTAGAATCACTGTGTCTGCCGTCCATGGAGGAGTAGCACTGTCAGAGAGCCTCAGAGCCCTGGGAGGTAGGGGAGAAGAGGAGGAGGAGGAGGAGGAGGAGGAGGAGTAGCACTGTCAGAGAGCCTCAGAGCCCTGGGAGGTAGGGGAGGAGACAAGGGGAGAAGAGGAGGAGGATGAGGAGGAGACGAGGGGTAAAGTTACAGTACATGGTGAGACTGGCTCTCTGGATACTTCCCAAATGGCTCCCTGTTCCCTATATATAGGGAATAGGGTTCCATAGGGCCCTGGTCTAAAGTAGTGCACTATATAGGGAATAGGGTTCCATCTGGGATACAGCATTTCTCTCATGCTACACTGGGCTTGAAGACGCACAGAGACGCTGCCTGGGTGACCAACATGTCCATGATAACACAACCAATGCTGAACTAGATGACAGGATAGGAGACGACCAGGGAAGATGGCCGTTTCCTCTGAACAAACATGAATACTTGTCTATACAGTCTATACTGTTTACAGTGGCTTGCGAAAGTATTCACCCCCCTTGGCATTTTCGCCTGTTTTGTTGCCTTACAACTTGGAATTAAAATACATTTTGGGGGGGGGGGGGGGGGGGTTGTATCATATGATTTCACAACATGCCTACCACTTTGAAGATGCAAAATATTTTTTATTGTGAAACAAACAAGATATTAGACAAAAAAAACAGAAAACTTGAATGTGCATAAGTAATCACCCCCCACAAAGTCAATACTTTGTAGAGCCACCTTTTGCAGCAATTACAGCTGCAAATCTCTTGGGGTATGTCTCTATAAGCTTGGTACATCTAGCCACTGGGATTTTTGCCCATTCTTCAAGGCAAAACTGCTCCAGCTTCACCAAGTTGGATGGGTTTTTCTGGTGTACAGCAATCTTTAAGTCATACCACAGATTCTCAATTGGATTGAGGTCTGGGCTTTGACTAGGCCATTCCAAGACATTTAAATATTTCCCCATAAACCACTCGAGTGTTGCTTTAGCAGTATGCTTAGGGTCATTGTTCTGCTGGAAGGTGAACCTCCATCCCAGTCTCAAATCTCTGGAAGACTGAAACAGGTTTCCCTCAAGAATTTCCCTGTATTTAGCGCCATCCATCATTCCTTCAATTCTGACCAGTTTCCCTGCCGATGAAAAACATCCCCACAGCATGATGCTGCCACCACCATGCTTCACTGTGGGGATGCTGTTCTCGGGGTGATGAGAGGTGTTGGGTTTGCGCCAGACATAGCGTTTTCCTTGATGGCCAAAAAGCTCAATTTTAGTCTCATCTGACCAGAGTACCTTCTTCCATATGTTTGGGGAGTCTCCCACATGCCTTTTGGCGAACACCAAACGTTTTTGCTTATTTTTTATTTAAGCAATGGCTTTTTTCTGTCCACTCTTCCGTAAAGCCCAGCTCTGTGGAGTGTAAGGTTTAAAGTGGTCCTATGGACAGATACTCCAATCTCCACTGTGGGGTTTTGCTGCTCCTTCAGAGTTATCTTTGGTCTCTTTGTTGCCTCTGATTAATGCCCTCCTTGCCTGGTCCATGAGTTTTGGTGGGCGGCCCTCTCTTGGCAGGTTTGTTGTGGTGCCATATTCTTTCCATTTTTTAATAATGGATTTAATGGGGCTACGTGTGATGTTCAAAGTTTCAGATATTTTTTTATAACTCAACCCTGATCTGTACTTCTCCACAACTTTGTCCCTGACCTGTTTGGAGAGCTCCTTGGTCTTCATGGTGCCCCTTGCTTAGTGGTGATGCAGACTCTTGGGCCTTTCAGAACAGGTATATATACTGAGATCATGTGACACTTAGATTGCACACAGGTGGACTTTATTTAAATAATTATGTGACTTCTGAAGGTAATTGGTTGCACCAGATCTTATTTAGGGGCTTCATAGCAAATGGGGTGAATACATACACAACTTGTCTATACAGTCTATACTATATACCCTACCTGTGTGAGGAAAGCCCTCCAGACAGATTGGATACTTGTCTATACAGTACATACTATATACCCTACCTGTGTATGGAAAGCCCTACAGACAGATTGGATACTTGTCAATACAGTCTATACTATATACCCTACCTGTGTGAGGAAAGCCCTCCAGAAAGATTGGATACTTATCAATACAGTCTATACTATATACCCTACCTGTGTGAGGAAAGCCCTCCAGACAGATTGGATACTTGTCTATACAGTCCATACTATACACCCTACCTGTGTGAGGAAAGCCCTCCAGACAGATTGGATACTTGTCTATACAGTCCATACTATACACCCTACCTGTGTGAGGAAAGCCCTACAGACAGATTGGATACTTGTCTATACAGTCCATACTATATACCCTACCTGTGTATGGAAAGCCCTCCAGACAGATTGGATACTTGTCTATACAGTCCATACTATATACCAAGAGGTTGAAAATGGAAACCCCTCTCACTCAGTTTGACCTTAAGTCACGAAATTCGGTACATAGGTCCCTCTCCTGACAAGGAATACATTTGCCTAAGGACCCATAATGTTATGGATCTTCTGGCCAGCCTAAGGACCCATAATGTTATGGATCTTCTGGCCAGCCTAAGGACCCATAATGTTATGGATCTTCTGGCCAGCCTAAGGACCCCATAATGTTATGGATCTTCTGGCCAGCCTAAGGACCCATAACGTTATGGATCTTCTGGCCAGCCTAAGGACCCATAATGTTATGGATCTTCTGGCCAGCCTAAGGACCCATAATGTTATGGATCTTCTGGCCAGCCTAAGGACCCATAATGTTATGGATCTTCTGGCCAGCCTAAGGACCCATAATGTTATGGATCTTCTGGCCAGCCTAAGGACCCATAATGTTATGGATCTTCTGGCCAGCCTAAGGACCCATAATGTTATGGATCTTCTGGCCAGCCTAAGGACCCATAATGTTATGGATCTTCTGGCCAGCCTAAGGACCCATAATGTTATGGATCTTCTGGCCAGCCTAAGGACCCATAATGTTATGAATCTTCTGGCCAGCCTAAGGACCCATAATGTTATGGATCTTCTGGCCAGCCTAAGGACCCATAATGTTATGGATCTTCTGGCCAGCCTAAGGACCCATAATGTTATGGATCTTCTGGCCAGCCTAAGGACCCCATAATGTTATGGATCTTCTGGCCAGCCTAAGGACCCCATAATGTTATGGATCTTCTGGACAGCCTAAGGACCCCATAATGTTATGGATCTTCTGGACAGCCTAAGGACCCATAATGTTATGGATCTTCTGGCCAGCCTAAGGACCCCATAATGTTATGGATCTTCTGGCCAGCCTAAGGACCCATAATGTTATGGCTCTTCTGGCCAGCCTAAGGACCCATAATGTTATGGATCTTCTGGCCAGCCTAAGGACCCATAATGTTATGGATCTTCTGGCCAGCCTAAGGACCCATAATGTTATGGCTCTTCTGGCCAGCCTAAGGACCCATAATATTATGGATCTTCTGGCCAGCCTAAGGACCCATAATGTTATGGATCTTCTGGCCAGCCTAAGGACCCATAATGTTATGGATCTTCTGGCCA